>NC_084747.1:30589461-30619461 GCF_033978785.1 Entelurus aequoreus | reverse complement strand
CTGTTTCGCAGGTTTCCCTGGATTTTATAAAATAACCCTTAGATGTCAAGGTTTATCAGTTATACAGTGCTCAATACCGGGGTAGAGCGGTATTGAGCTTATTATTATTATTATTTATTTTATAAAATCCCCTGATATATCATCCCTACAAGCTTGTTTCGCAGGCTTGTAGGGATGATATGGTATTTATTTTTTTTGTCATAAAAAAATACTGACCTAACGTATATATATATATATATATATATATATATATATATATATATATATATATATATATATATATATATATATATATATATATATATATATATATATATATATATATATATATATATATATATATATATCTTCCGAGCGCGATGTCACGTTATGGATGGGAAAATGCATTTTTAGACAATATGATTTGCCTGAGCAGCTTTACTAACACCGAGAGTAACAAGCAGTAGAAAATGGATTAGAAAAGACAGATTAAAAAATATATAAATATAAAAAAATAAAAAATAAAAAATAAAAAATAAATGTTTTTTTTTGTTTTTTGTTTTTTTAACATGGGACTTCCTGCGGGCCGGATTTTGGACCGAAGTTTGGGGACCCCTGCCTTAGATTATGATTAAATCTTCATCTAAATCAGTCCCATCAGTCAGCATCCAAGTGAGAGCAGACATTGTAGAGTAAGTGATGGATTTAATATGTTTGTTGTCTCTCAAGAAGTGTGCCATGATTAGTAGTTGTTGTTGAAGGGAAAAGTGAAAGTTAATACATTGCTGTATGCTTCAAATGAGCAAAATATGTAAGTACTACATGTTATTATGAACAGGCTAATTACTACATTACTTACAGCATTTACCGTAAATTACTTTTTTTCCTACGCTTTGAACCCTTCGGCTTATAAAACGGTGTGGGTAATTTATGGATTTTTCTTCCCTGTCGGCCACAATGTTTTGTGCTCAATAGTTTTCCATTAAAGACTAGCAGACACACTGAAATGGTGTGTCATTGTTGGCGCTATGGAGTTTGCTCACTGCAGGTGTTGCGGGTTGAAAATGTACTTCCTGTTTTGATGCCTTAAACCGGAAATAAAACTGTCCTTAGCGTCTCTGCTCGTATGGATTCTTCATTCATCAGTCCAAGCAACGTTTGTAAGTTTTTACAATATAACTAAAACTGCTTATACTGACTAAACCCCATGTGTGATGTCTTTAGGAGTGTTTTCATGCATATTCGTACATGCTGTCGTAATGTAATGAAGCTAGCGTCATTAGCATTAGTTAATATGCTGGACATGTTTACAAGTGTCTGTGTTAGTATTATTAACTTACAATGGCATTCTTTTTGTATTGTTTCAGTTTCACAAATTCCTAAGTAAATTCACCAAACCGTCACCATGGAGTTTTTGAGTCTATTTATCTGATTGGAGAGCTAGCTTCCGCAGCAGGTGGATCCATGACAATGATTTCTGTTTTGTCTGATTAGCCGTTTTACTGCCGTTTTACATACGCTGTTTGGAAACAATTAATGTATGTATTTAAACATTTACAAAATATTTGTGTAAATAACTTATTTTATCTGCGGCTTACAGTGTGGCTAATATATTGAAAACATATTGTTTCTTCTCAAATTTAGATGGTGCGGTTTATATACCGGAAAGTAGTCCAGAAAACACAGTATGAAAAACCTTGATGAAGTTTTTAGATGTTTTTTTAGAACGCTTTACAGGTGGAATAGAGCGACTCACATGGACTCCATTGTTAGCTGACTCTTGCTAACATTTGGAAACAATTAAGGTAAATAAACATTTACAAAATATGTCTGGTAAATAACTTATTTTATCTGCGGCTTATAGTCCGGTGCGGTTAATAGATAAAAAATATATTTTCTTCTCAAATTTAGATGGTGCGGTTTATATATTGGTGTGCTCTATAGTCCGGAAAACACAGTATAAAAAACTTTGATGAAGGTATTTGGATGTTTTTTAGAGCGCTTTATAGGTGGAATAGAGCGACTCACATGGACTCCATTGCTAGCTGACTCTGGCTAACATTTACTTACGAGTTAGAACGTGTTAGAATTGGGTTAGAATTTACCAAACCGTCACCGTGGGGTTTTTGAGTCTGTTTAGCTGATTGGAGAGGGTGTGTCCATGACAATGATTTCTGTTTTGTTTGATCAGCCGTTTTACTGCCGTGTTACATACACTGTTTGGAAACAATTAAGGTATGTAAATAAACATTTACAAAATATTTCTTGTAAATAACTTATTTTATCTGCGGCTTATAGTCCGTGTATTGAAAAATATTTTTTCTTCTCAAATTTAGATGGTGCGGTTTATATACCGGTGTGCTCTATAGTCCGGAAAATACAGTATAATGTTTTTTTTTGAGCGCTTTAAAGGTGGAATAGAGCGACTCACATGGACTCCATTGTTAGCTGACTCTTGCTAACATTTACTTACGAGTTAGAACGTGTTAGAATTGGGTTAGAATTCACCAAACCGTCACCGTGGGGTTTTTGAGTCTGTTTAGCTGATTGGAGAGGGTGTGTCCATGACAATGATTTCTGTTTTGTTTGATCAGCCGTTTTACTGCCGTGTTACATACACTGTTTGGAAACAATTAAGGTATGTAAATAAACATTTACAAAATATTTCTTGTAAATAACTTATTTTATCTGCGGCTTATAGTCCGTGTATTGAAAAATATTTTTTCTTTTCAAATTTAGATGGTGCGGTTTATATACCGGTGTGCTCTATAGTCCGGAAAATACAGTATAATGTTTTTTTAGAGCGCTTTAAAGGTGGAATAGAGCGACTCACATGGACTCCATTGTTAGCTGACTCTTGCTAGCATTTATTTACGAGTTAGAATGCATAAAAAAAAGAAAAAGGTATGTGTTCTTGTCTTACATAAGGTTTGTGAATAGGCAAAATCCAAAAGTGCAGTTTCCCTTTAATGAAGTGGGTATTTTTATGTAAACAAAACAGCAACATAAGGTGCAATGACAGTACCAACACGTGTGTCGTCATACCGACACCTCTTCCTATATGCACAGCAGCTGCATCTCCTTTCACACGTTGTACTTGACCATGCATGAACGCATCACCGCGTGAACTTTCCATGTTTCTAAAGCGACCGGACTTGCTGGTTATGAATAACGAACGTCCGCGCCTGTCTTTTAATGGACATCAGAAAGGAAGGTTCATGCGGAAGTAACGAGGGGCATTGAAAGAAGCGAGGACATGTGTGTCCGCCAGATGCATTCTAAATCTGTGTGGATGAAGACAAACTGATTTGTTTTGGGGGATTACAGGGTGACGAGGTTAACATCTCCCTGCCTGTCCTTCGCTTGGCCTTTCACCAGAATGTGGCGTGATGGGAGAGTGAAGCCGAAAGCAAAAAAAAAAAAAAAAAAAAAAAAACCTCCCCACTTCTTCAACTGCATCTGCGTTCAGCGTCATATCATATCACCCGGCGAGCCCGATGAAGCGAAAAGCCACTAATGTGACATGTGAAGCCCCCGTGTTGGAAAGCAGGACGTCTGCTTGCTGCAGCGAGGCTGCTGAGACTGACATGGATGCAAACACATACGCACGCAAAAACTGGCAGAGTATTTTCATAGCTTCAACCACCTATTTTTCAATCCTCTAATGCAGGGATTGTCAAACGTTGGTACGTACGCGGGGTCCATCTAGTGCAGGGGTCGGCAACCCGCGGCTCCGGAGCCGCATGCGGCTCCTTGACCACTCTGATGCGGCTCAGCTACATACATGCCGACCCCCCCGATTTTCCCAGGAGATTTATGGATCTCAGTGTCTTTCATAGATTACTCCCAGGGAAGAAAATAATCCTATTTACACTCTAATTACTAAAAAAAGGGCGTGCCCTAATTGCACTGCAGTAATTGTCCTCTATAGCATTTACATACAGCGTGCCAGTCCAGCCACATGTTGCATGTTGTTATTACTTGCACACGCAGGAGACAGCAAAGCATACATACTCATCAGCCACACAGTTTACACTGACGGTAGCCGTATCAAACAACTTTAACATTGTTACGTTACAAATATGCGCCACACTGTGAACCCACACCAAAAAAGAATGAAAAACACATTTCTGGAGAACATCCCACTGTAACACAACATAAACACAACACAACCATTACCCAGAATCCCATGCAGCCCTAACTCTTCCGGTCTACATTATACACTACCACCAAATCCCCCCACACATCAACCCCCCCCCCCCCCCCCCCGTGCGTTGGTTGAGCGGAAGAGTTAGGGCTGCATGGGATTCTGGGTATTGGTACCGTCAGTGTAAGATGTGTGGCTGCTGAGTTAGTACGCCTTGCTGTCACTTACGTGAGCAAGCTGAAATTGCATTCTACGTGGTCGAGCAGGTACACTGTTAGGGCAGGCTGTAGAGGGCGCCAAATGCAGTGTCATCACGCTCTGATATTCGGGAGTCTCCCGGGAAAAATGAGAAGGTTGGCAAGTATGACGCTATCAAGCGCCATTCATTCAAAACTCGCGGTCTGCACTAACATCAAATTTCCACATTAAAGTGCATGCCGGTGCGTGTGTCGGAGACCCCTGGTTAACATAGCACAAAGCATTTAAGCTTTGTATGCAGTGTTTTTCATTTTAAAAATTTTTTTGTGGCTCCCATTACTTTCTTTAATTTGTGAAACTTGCCAAAATGGCTCTTTGAGTGGTAAAGGTTGCCGACCCCTGATCTAGTGGTACGCCAAATAATCGCTTGATGAAAGTACAGTGTTGTATTTCCCTACATTCAAACACTGTGTACTGTTTCAACTCTATGTAATGTCACAGTGGCCAAAAATAGTATCGTGTTTTCCTGACTGTAGAGCGCATAGTGATGGGTCCGGCAACACAGATGCATCGGCGCATGCGTCAAACTCATAGGAGCGATACCCTGTGTCGGTGCGCGTACCGCTTTTAGAAAGTCACGTGACCGATCATGAGCTGCTTTGGTCACGTGACCGATACGCGAACTGTATCGCACTGACGCCTCCTCTGTGCCCTGTGAGCAACGTTCCCTCTAAGGTGCGCGCCTGCGCAATTGCGCACTGCTCAAGCGTTCTCTGCGCACACTGTGCGCCGCACAGCAAATATATGCCACGCACCAAATCAAACCCATCTGAATTCTAAACAAAATAAACACATTTATTCTGTGTAATTTTGAAATGCAACTTTGAGTGACAGTGACAACAAGCGGCCCTAACGGTGTTCGTCAACAACACGCATACCACTAAACCACTGGTGCGTTTATGGCCACACAAAAAGTCGGACAACTCAAACACCACACAAAGTTACACTATGACTCCTCAGTCATATGTGTGCTTATTTTTCTGTCATTTATTATTAATGTTAATGTATTGATATTAATCATGGAATGCTGTTACTAGAATAAGTTATAGGAATGACGGCGTGGCGAAGTTGGTAGAGTGGCCGTGCCAGTAATCGGAGGGTTGCTGGTTACTGGGGTTCAATCCCCACCTTCTACCATCCTAGTCACAATACATGTTCACATTATTTATTGACTGTATCTAAAAAAGATAAAAATATATTTTTATTTAAATTAAGATATGAAATAATCCTAAATGAAATACAATGACTTGGTTTATATTATTGTATATACAAGGTCATAAAATCAGTGTCAGTTGAGTCAGTTCATAGGTTGCGTGTAGGGATTTTTAATGTCCAGCAGATGTCAGTATTTAGTGACGCAGTATCGACACAGTATCAATACAGTTTTGCAATGTGTCGAAATGCTTCATGACGCCTCATCAACCCATCACTAAGAGCGCATATTGTCAATGCGTGGACTATGGGGTGTTTGTTTTCCCGAGATGCAAGTAAAGTTGGATCGGACATGGCGTGAAGGTAAGGACATCATTTTATTTCAACACTAACTATGTGAAGATGGGTGAAAATATGTCAACATGGCCAGATATATCCTGTGGTGTGCCGCAGGGATGAATACCGGGACCAAAATTGTTTAATCTTCATATAAACGACATTTTTAAAGTTACAAAGGACTTAAAGTTAGTTTTATTTGCAGATGATACAACTGCTTTCTGTTCAGGAGAGAACACACAGAAGATAATACAAATAATAACAGAAGAAATGAACAAATTAAAAAGATGGTTTGACAAAAACAGACTATCTTTGAATCTCAGTAAAACTAAAATAATGCTATTTGGTAATAGTAGGAAAGAGCATCATACGCAAATACAAATAGACGGAGTAGACATCGAAAGGGTAAAAGAAACCAGATTTTTGGGAGTATTAATAGATGATAAAATGAACTGGAAATCTCATATACAAAACATACAAAATAAGGTGGCAAAAAACATTTCAATAATGAATAAAACAAAACACGTCCTGGGCCAAAAATCCCTTCATATTCTCTACTGCTCACTAGTGTTACCATATCTGAGTTATTGTGCAGAAATATGGGGAAATAACTACAAATGTGCGCTACATTCGTTAACCATGTTACAAAAAAGATCAGTTAGAATAATACATAATGTTGGATATAGAGAACATACAAACCCTTTATTTATTAAGTCAAAAATATTAAAGTTTGGTGATTTGGTAAAATTGCAAACAGCTAAAATGATGTACAAAGCAATCTATAACCTGCTACCAAAGAATGTACAACATTTCTTCTCAACTAAAGAGGAGAAATATAACCTTAGAGGAAAAAATAATTTAAAACATTTATATGCACGTACAACACTTAAAACTTTTAGCATAACAGTATGTGGAATTAAATTATGGAATGGATTAAGTAAAGAAGTTAAACATTGTACTGACATGATCCAGTTTAAGAGGTTGTTTAAATTAATAGTGCTTACAAAGTACAAAGAAGAAGAATTTTGAGAAAAACTTCCAACCTTATTGAAAATATTCTTCATCTCAGTATGTTAATAATGACTGAATTAATTAATTATATATTACAAACTGTTGTATATACTAATTCATATATGTTATTGTATTATATAAAAAGGTCAGTAAATGATTTTATATAATTGTAAACGCTTTGAAGTGGGAAAGGGGTAGGATTAAATAAGCTTTGCTTCTTCCTACTCCTTTTCGGGCATGATGTAAATGAAATGATATGAAATTGTGTGATGTATTATGATGTAAATGTGTTCATGTTCGAAATAAACTAAAAGAAAGAAAGAAAGAAAGAAACTACAAAAAGGGTACAAACAAAAGGCGCGCTCAAAGCGGAGATTAACTTGGCTAAGAAACAAAAACTACCACAAAGGCAAAACTATGGACAATAAACAAACACTTACTTGGAACATGAAAATAGACAAAACTCACTTGGCATGGAACTAAGGTAGCATGGGTAACATGGGTAGCAGAAGTCAAACAGAGTTAATGTCGCCAGGCTGACTTCCTGGCAACTATCGGCTTAAATAGTCTTGAACATGATTAATGACAGGTGTGTGAGTCCAAATGAATCAGGTGCGTGACATGAGGACAGGTGAAAACTAATGGGTTGTCATGGAAACAAAACAAACAAGAGTGCACAAAGAGTCCAAAAACCAAACCGAACATAACCAAAACAAAACATGATCACACAGACATGACACATATAAGCCGCACCCACTAAATTTTAGAAGAAAAAAAATATCATTCCTTATATTAGCCGCACCGGACTATAAGCCGCACACACACACACGCACACGCACACGCGCACGCACACGCACACGCACACGCACACATATATATATAGTCGAGGTTTCTGTGGTTTATAATAATAATAATACCTGGGATTTATATAGCGCTTTTCTAAGTACCCAAAGTCGCTTTACATGTTAAAAACCCTTCATTCATTCACACCTGGTGGTGGTAAGCTACTTTCGTAGCCACAGCTGCCCTGGGGTAGACTGACGGAAGCGTGGCTGCCAATTTGCGCCTACGGCCCCTCCGACCACCACGTATCATTCATTAAACATTCATTCACCGGTGTGAGTGGCACCGGGGGCAAGGGTGAAGTGTCCTGCCCAAGGACACATCCGTTATACAGTGCTCAATACCAAGGTAGAGCGGAATATACGTTAGGTCAGGAAAAAACACAGAGGCTACACATCCCTACAAGGCTGTTTTGCAGGTTTCCCTTTACTTTATTTTATTTTTACCTGCGAAACAGGCTTGTAGGGATGATATAGCTTCTGTGTTTTTTCCTGACCTAACGTATATATATATATATATATATATATATATATATATATATATATATATATATATATATATATATATATATATATATATATATATATATATATATATATATATATATATATATATATATATATATATATATACACACGATGCGAAATTAGTTATTTACACAGACATATTCTGTAAATGCTTATCTACATACCTTAATTGTTTCCAAACGGTGTCTGTAACACGGCAGTAAAACGGCTGATCGAACAAAACAGAAGTCATCGTCATGGACCCACTAGCCGCGGAAGCTAGCTCTCCAATCAGCTAAACAGACTCAATAACTGTACGGTGACGTTTTCGTGAGTAATTACATTGCAATGGCACGTCCTAATATGCATGAAAACACACTTATAGACATCACACATGGGACGGGTTAGTAAGGAAGAATTGTTTTAGTTATATTGTAAAACTGCGGCTAGAAGACGGAAAGGGGCATGAACTTCCGGTTGAAAGCTCAGTCTAAACAGACGGGCAATGAAGCACCGCAGCACCTGCAGTGCGCAAACTTGTCCAAAAGATGGCGCCATAGCACAAATAATAACACACCTTTTCAATGTCTTTTTTTTTTTTTTAGCCATTTGAATTATGGAAGTCAGCGAAGGAAAATCCATGAATTAGCCACACCATTTTATAAGCCGCAGGGTCAAAGCGTAGGAAAAAAAGTAGCCGCTTATAGTCTGGAATTACATTACAATGCCACGTACTAATATGCTTGAAAACACATCACACGTCGGACGGTTGATTAAGCAAGAATTGTTGTAGTTATATTGTAACACTTACAAACGTTGCCTGGGGGGATGAGTTTAGAGTCCATACAAGAAGGAACGCTATGGACGGCTAGAAGACGGAACGGCGCTTGTATTTCCGGCTGAAAACGCAGTCTGAACAGACCTAGAGTGTGCAAACTTGTCCAAAAGATGGCGCCATAGCACATATAATAACACCTTTTCAATGTTATTTTGTTTTTTTATTATTTGAATTATGCAAGTCAGTGAAGGAAAATCCAAGAATTAGCTGCACCATTTTATAAGCCTGGAATTACATAGCAATGGCCCGTATCCTCTTGTTGTGGCGGGCATTCATAGAAGACGGAACGGCGCTTGTACTTCCGGTTGAAAGCGCAGTCTAAACAGACCTACAGTGTGCAAACTTGTCCAAAACATGGCGCCACACAACACATCTTTTCAATGTGTTTTTTTTATTTTTTACTATTTGAATTATGGACGCCAGCGAATGAAAATCAATGAATTAGCAGCACTGTTTTTTTGTAAGACGCAGGGTTCAAAGCGTAGAGGAAAAAAGTAGCGACTTATAGTCTGGAATTACATTGCAATGGCACGTACTAATATGCTTGAAAACACATCACACGTCGGACGGTTTAGTAAGTAAGAATTGTTTTAGTTGTATTGTAAAACTTACAAACGTTGCCCGGAGTGATGAGTGAAGAGTCCATACAAGAAGGATTGCTATGGACAGAACGGCGCTTGTACTTCTGGCTGAAAGCTCAGTCTAAACAAACCTAAAGTGTGCGAACTTGTCCAAAAGATGGCGCCATAGCACAAATGACACACCTTTTCAAAGTCTTTTTGTTTTTACTATTTGAATTATGGACGTCAGCGAAGGAAAATCCATGAATTAGCTACACCGTTTTATAGTATGCAAGGTTCAAAGCATAGGAAAAAAGTAGCGACTTATAGTCTGGAATTATATTGCAATGGCAATATGCTTGAAAACACATCACACGTCGGACGGTTTAGTAAGTAAGAATTGTTTTAGTTGTATTGTAAAACTTACAAACGTTGCCCGGAGTGACAAGTGAATGAAGAGTCCATACAAGAAGGATTGTTATGGACAGAACGGCGCTTGTACTTCTGGCTGAAAGCTCAGTCTAAACAAACCGAAAGTGTGCAAACTTGTCCAAAAGATGGCGCCATAGCACAAATAACACACCTTTTCAAAGTCTATTTTTTCTACTATTTGAATTATGGACGTCAGCGAAGGAAAATCCATGAATTAGCAGCACCGTTTTATAAGACGCAGGGTTCAAAGCGTAGGAAAAAAGTAGCAACTTATAGTCTTGAATTACATTGCAATGGCAATATGCTTGAAAACACATCACACGTCGGACGTTTTAGTAAGTAAGAATTGTTTTAGTTGTGTTGTAAAACTTACAAACGTTGCCCGGAGTGATGAGTGAGGAGTCCATACAAGAAGGATTGTTATGGACAGAACGGCGCTTGTACTTCCGGCTGAAAGCTCAGTCTAAACAGACCTAAAATGTGCGAACTTGTCCAAAAGATGGCGCCATGGCACAAATAATACACCTTTTCAAAGTCTTTTTTTTTTTAACTATTTGAATTATGGAAGTCAGCGAAGGAAAATCCATGAATAAACTGCACCATTTTATAATCCGCAGGTTACAAAGCGTAGGAAAAAAGTAGCGGCTTATAGCCTGGAATTACATCGCAATGGCACGTACTAATATGCTTGAAAACACATCACACGTCGGACGGTTTAGTAAGTAAGAATTGTTTTAGTTGTATTGTAAAACTTACAAACATTGCCCGGCGTGATGAGTGAATGAAGAGTCCATACAAGAAGGATTGTTATGGACAGAACGGCGCTTGTACTTCTGGCTGAAAGCTCAGTCTAAACAAACCGAAAGTGTGCAAACTTGTCCAAAAGATGGCGCCATAGCACAAATAACACACATTTTCAAAGTCTATTTTTTCTACTATTTGAATTATGGACGTCAGCGAAGGAAAATCCATGAATTAGCAGCACCGTTTTATAAGACGCAGGGTTCAAAGCGTAGGAAAAAAGTAGCAACTTATAGTCTTGAATTACATTGCAATGGCGATATGCTTGAAAACACATCACACGTCGGACGTTTTAGTAAGTAAGAATTGTTTTAGTTGTGTTGTAAAACTTACAAACGTTGCCCGGAGTGATGAGTGAGGAGTCCATACAAGAAGGAATGCTATGGACAGAACGGCGCTTGTACTTCCGGCTGAAAGCTCAGTCTAAACAGACCTAAAATGTGCGAACTTGTCCAAAAGATGGCGCCATGGCACAAATAATACACCTTTTCAAAGTCTTTTTTTTTTAAACTATTTGAATTATGGAAGTCAGCGAAGGAAAATCCATGAATAAACTGCACCATTTTATAATCCGCAGGTTACAAAGCGTAGGAAAAAAGTAGCGGCTTACAGCCTGGAATTACATCGCAATGGCACGTACTAATATGCTTGAAAACACATCACACGTCGGACGGTTTAGTAAGTAAGAATTGTTTTAGTTGTATTGTAAAACTTACAAACATTGCCCGGCGTGATGAGTGAATGAAGAGTCCATACAAGAAGGATTGCTATGGACAGAAAGGCGCTTGTACCTCTGGCTGAAAGCTCAGTCTAAACAGACTTAAAGTGTGCAAACTTGTCCAAAAGATGGCGCCAAAGAACAAATAACACACCTTTTCAAAGTCTTTTTTTTTAAACTATTTGAATTATGGACGTCAGCGAAGGAAAATCCATGAATAAACTGCACCGTTTTATAAGACCTAGGGTTCAAAGCGTACGAAAAAAGTAGCGGCTTATAGTCTGGAATTAAATTGCAATGGCACGTACTAATATGCTTGAAAACACATCACACGTCGGATGTTTTAGTAAGTAAGAATTGTTTTAGTTGTGTTGTAAAACTTACAAACGTTGCCCGGAGTGATGAGTGAGGAGTCCATACAAGAAGGAACGCTATGGACAGAATGGCGCTTGTACTTCCGGCTGAAAGCTCAGTCTAAACAGACCTAAAATGTGCGAACTTGTCCAAAAGATGGCGCCATGGCACAAATAATACACCTTTTCAAAGTCTTTTTTTTTTTTAACTATTTGAATTATGGAAGTCAGCGAAGGAAAATCCATGAATAAACTGCACCATTTTATAATCCGCAGGTTACAAAGCGTAGGAAAAAAGTAGCGGCTTATAGCCTGGAATTACATCGCAATGGCACGTACTAATATGCTTGAAAACACATCACACGTCGGACGGTTTAGTAAGTAAGAATTGTTTTAGTTGTATTGTAAAACTTACAAACATTGCCCGGCGTGATGAGTGAATGAAGAGTCCATACAAGAAGGATTGCTATGGACAGAAAGGCGCTGGTACTTCTGGCTGAAAGCTCAGTCTAAACAGACCTAAAGTGTGCAAACTTGTCCAAAAGATGGCGCCAAAGAACAAATAACACACCTTTTCAAAGTCTTTTTTTTTTAACTATTTGAATTATGGACGTCAGCGAAGGAAAATCCATGAATTAGCAGCACCGTTTTATAAGACGCAGGGTTCAAAGCGTAGGAAAAAAGTAGCGGCTTATAGTCTGGAATTAAATTGCAATGGCACGTACTAATATGCTTGAAAACACATCACACGTCGGATGTTTTAGTAAGTAAGAATTGTTTTAGTTGTATTGTAAAACTTACAAACGTTGCCCGGAGTGATGAGTGAAGAGTCCATACAAGAAGGATTGCTATGGACAGAACGGCGCTTGTACTTCTGGCTGAAAGCTCAGTCTAAACAGACCTAAAGTGTGCAAACTTGTACAAAAGATGGCGCCAAAGAACAAATAACACACCTTTTCAAAGTCTTTTTTTTTAAACTATTTGAATTATGGACGTCAGCGAAGGAAAATCCATGAATTAGCAGCACCGTTTTATAAGACGCAGGGTTCAAAGCGTAGGAAAAAAGTAACGGCTTATAGTCTGGAATTAAATTGCAATGACACGTACTAATATGCTTGAAAACACATCACACGTCGGACGTTTTAGTAAGTAAGAATTGTTTTAGTTGTTTTGTAAAACTTACAAACGTTGCCCGGAGTGATGAGTGAGGAGTCCATACAAGAAGGAACGCTATAGACAGAATGGCGCTTGTACTTCTGGCTGAAAGCTCAGTCTAAACAGACCTAAAATGTGCGAACTTGTCCAAAAGATGGCGCCATAGCACAAATAACACACCTTTTCAAAGTATTTTTCTTTTAACTATTTGAATTATGGAAGTCAGCGAAGGAAAATCCATGAATAAACTGCACCGTTTTATAATCCGCAGGTTACAAAGCGTAGGATAAAAGTAGCGGTTTATAGTTTGGAATTACATTGCAATGACACGTACGAATATGCTTGAAAACACATCACACGTCGGATGGTTTAGTAAGTAAGAATTGTTTTAGTTGTATTGTAAAACTTACAAACGTTGCCCGGAGTGATGAGTGAATGAAGAGTCCATACAAGAAACGCTATGGACAGAACGGCGCTTGTACTTCTGGCTGAAAGCTCAGTCTAAACAGACCTACAGTGTGCGAACTTGTCCAAATGATGACGCCATAGCACAAATATCACACCTTTTCAAAGTCTTTTTTTTTTTTTAACTATTTGAATTATGGAGGTCAGCGAAGGAAAATCCACAAATTAGCTACACCGTTTTATAGTACGCAGGGTTCAAAGCGTTGGATACAAGTAGGAGCTTATAGTCTGGAATTTAGGGTATGTATTCATGAGCAAAAAGTAATGTCATTCTTCTTCTGTCAGATAAGCCGATGATCAGGGAAAGCGAACAAACACCGCGGTTCTTTTTAGGAGCGGAATTCTTCAAGACAATGACGGCCTAAAGACGGTAATTTAACGGCTGGCAGAGGTGCGCGCACACTGGCGTTCCAACGTGCCCGTCTGAAGGTTTCCGCGACGCTTCCATTACGGCGTGAGCCGACGCCGCTCGCTGCTGAAATTACAGCCTGTCGAGCTCAACTGAGTTTTTCTGGCCATTTCAGCCACTCAGCCCCCCGGGGAAGTGGCAGCGGGGGCCCCCGCCGAGGTAGACTTCTTTCAGCCGACCTGACACTTTAAACACAGTCATTCAGCCCGGCGCCGAGTGCATGTCCGTCCGGGCTGGCAGTAAGAGAAAACTAATGGCTTTTTTATATTCCGATCACTTGATGGCCGTGACAAACAATGTGAGTCCAATCAGATGAGTGTCAGGCTGAGAGACTATTTCCTCACGGAAGTAGACGGGGAGGAAAAATAGCTATCAAACCCCAAAGTCCTCTAATAGCCTGGAAAGGATGATTATTTCTGTTCCAATGAGAAATTGCCGCTCTTCTCCCCTTATCACTCGTCTTCAGCGTGTTGATGCTGTCAGGCTTATCTCCGCATCATAACAACAGCTATGACAATGGCTGCCACTTAATGGCACGGCATAATGGCACTTAGACGGAAAAACAAAAGAGAGTGCTTTCTTTGCGTTGCGTTCTTCCACGGATCGCTCATCTTATTCACTGCCGGGCCTCGAGTGGCTCGCTTGTGTTGTAACGATACCAATATTTTGGTACCGGTACTAAAATTATTTCGATACTTTTTTGGTACTTTTCTAAATAAAGGGGGCGCCGTGGCAACCGGAGGGTTCCTGGTTCCATCCCCACTTTCTACCGACCTCGTCACCTCCGTTGTGTCCTTGAGCAAGACACTTCACCCTTGCTCCTGATGGGCGGTGGTTAGGGCCTTGCATGGCAGCTCCCGCCATCAGTGTGTGAATGTGTGCGTGATTGGGTGAATGTGGAAATAGTGTCAAAGCGCTTTGAGTACCTTGTTGGTAGAAAAGCGCTATACAAGTATAACCCATTTACCACAAAAAAATTGCATTATTGGCATTATTTTAACAAAAAATCTCAGGGTACATTAAACATATGTTTCTTATTGCAGTTAAGTCCTTCAATAAAATGCATTCTGGGTCTTGTTGGACTTGGAATCGCTTATTTACATGACAGAATACTTTATAGCAGGGGTCCCCAAACTACGGCCCGCGGGCCGGATCCGGCCCCCCAGCATCCAAAATCCGGCCTACAGGAAGTCCCAAGTAGAAAAAATAAATAAATAAAAAATAAAAAATAAATGAATAAAATACAATATTTTTTTTAATCTTTCCTTTCTAATCCATTTTCTACCGCTTGTTACTCTTGGTGTCTCCTAGTCTCTCAGGCAAATCATATTGTCTAAAAATGAATTTTCCCATCGATAACGTGACAATGTTAAATGTTGATGAACATCAATGTTTATTGATGTTAAATGACAAAACTGATTATAAAGACAATGTATATATATATATATATATATATATATATATATATATATATATATATATATATATATATATATATATATATATATATATATATATATATATATATATATATATACACAGCCTAGCCCCCGGCCAAATTTTTTTAACCCAATGCGGCCCCCGAGTCAAAAAGTTTGGAGACCCCTGCTCTATAGGTTGTCCCCATATACCAATATTTTGGTACCGGTACCAACATTTATTTTGATACTTTCCGATACCTTTCTAAATAAAGGGGATCATAAAAAGTGCATTATTGGCTTTATTTTATCAAAAAATCTTACGATACATTAAACATAAGTTTCTTATTGCAATCGAATAACAATTGTTTCCTTAAATAAAATAGTGAACATACTAGACAACTTGTCTTTTAGTAGTAAGTGAACAAACAAAGGCTCCTAATTAGTCTGCTGACATATGCAGTAACATATTGTGTCATTTATCATTCTATTATTTTGTCAACATTATGAGGGACAAACTGTAAAAATGTATTATTAATCTACTTGTTCATTTACTGTTAATATCTGCTCCCTTTCTCTTTTAACACGTTCTATCTACACTTCTGTTAAAATGTAATAATCACTTATTCTTCTGTTGTTTGATACTTTACATTAGTTTTGGATGATAACACAAATTTGGGTATCAATCCGATACCAAGTAGTTACAGGATCACACATTGGTCATATTCAAAGTCCTCATGTGTCCAGGGACGTATTTCCTGAGTTTATAAACAAAACATACATTTAAAAAATAAAACGAAAGTAGATGTTGTGATTAGGGTTGCAAAGGGGTGGAAAGTTTCCGGTAAAATTCTGGAAACTTTCCGGAAATTTACCACGGGAAGTTAAGCTCGGGAAGTTTGGAAATATTGACCATTTTTTGATTATTCAAAGTTGGACACCGTCCATGGGAATTAATGGGAATATATGTGAATTAATGGGGAATTACAATAATGATATATTATTGGGCACTTGTCTATATGCTGCTGCATCTTTGTGGCATTTCTGGCGTAGCTCTTTGCACAGTATTTGCAAATGTACACAGCCTTTCCGCCTACATTGGTTGGGGTGAAATGTCTCCACACATCAGCTGGTGTACATGGCATTATTCTGTTTGTATTTATTTATTCTTGTAAAACACTAATGCAGGGCCACACACACACATATAAATAGTCAGTTGGAGTAGTCTTTCAAAATATTTTACGAATGGACAAATGAATAGAAACAGGCTAGATCAGGGGTGCCCACACTTTTTCAGCAGGCGAGCTACTTTTTAAATTACCAAGTCGAGGTAATCTACCTCATACATACATACACACACACACACACACACATGTATGTATGTATGTATATATATATATATATATATATATATATATATATATATATATATATATATATATATATATATATATATATATATATATATATATATATATATACATATATATATATATAAATATATATAAAATGTATATTTATTTATTTTGCCGTTTTTGTTCACATGTTAAAGGTGTTTTAATGAATATACATGTATGTTTAACATATAGATTCCTTTCTTTCATGAAGACAAGAATATAAGTTGGTGTATTACCTGATTCTGATGACTTGCATTGATTGGAATCAGACAGCAGTGCTGATAACGTCCACGTTTTCAAACGGAGGAGAAAAAAAGTTCCTCCTTTCTGTCTAATACCACATGAAAGTGGTTGGTTTTTGGCATCTTATTTGTCCAGCTTCCATATTAGTTTTTATACACTTTACAAGAAATACATTGGCGGCAAACTCCGTAGCTTGCTAGCTTGTTTGCGCTGGCTTTCGGAGACTCTTATTTTGTTAGCACAGGCGCGACTTTTATTGTGAAGACAGGAACTGTGCGGTCAGTCTTTAGGCTTCTGACGGGAGGTACGGTTGAAACAAAAAGTGTTTCTCGCCTTCCTGGCGGTCTTTTTTCCTTCACACCGAGCTGGCAGCAGCCGGCATCATTTCACAAGATCCTCGGGTGCCTTGAATTTCAATTAAGTGACGAAAGTGACGTCGTAGTGAAGATTTATGATCGCTCATTTTTAGGTCTATTTTTTTTACTTGCCTGGCTGGCGGTCGACTGACACATCCTCCGCGATCGACCGGTGGCTCGCGATCTACGTAATGGCTAGATGAATAAATGAACACTCAATCAGCATGCTAAATCAAACTATAACCTACATTCTTGTATGACAACAGAATGGCTAGCAGAACAGAGGGAAGAGGAAACTACACGTTTTGATTTAGTATTATCTAGTTGAACTTTACAGATCACACAAAAGGTAATTTCTGATCGCTCACATTGTTAACATAAATGAATGGGATTTAACATAGAGAAAATTAGCATCACGGCTAACGGATAAATATTTTCGGTTTATTATGAGACTGTGGTGGTACATAAACCTAGCTAGCTAGAGATATTGGCCCCAAAATCATTTAACAAGTACAGGAACAGCTAGCTAGCTTGAGTGGAAGTCTGCTGGAGTAGCCTACAGTCATACAGTAACAAGCAATTACACCTCTATTAAACTTAAATACCATAGATCAAATATATTTACCCCAGTAATATCATCAAATCTTACCTGACCGGATGAAGTCCTTGGGCTCAAATACTAGTGTGGCCTCAATAGCCCTGCTGTAGTGTGTAGCATGCTGGGAATTATATGTGCATGTGATGGAAGAATACACTGCACATGTGATGGAGGAATGCACTGTGCAGGGTTGTAATTCTACTGAATTTGCAATAAATCAGGTTGTTTTAGCTAATAATTATGCTGCAAGATCTAGCATGTTGCATTCAATGTTTTTTCCCATTAATATCCCATTAATTTCCCATTAATTCCCATATATTCCCGTTAATTCCCATGGAATGTTTCCAACTTTGAATATTTCCGAAATTTTGCAACCCTAGTTGTGATGCCAAAAAATATCGACGTAATCATAGTAGTATTGACTAGATACGTGCCTCTACTTGATATCATTACAGTGGATGTTAGGTGTCGATCCACCAATGGGGTTTGTTTACATTGTGACACCGGTGAGCTACGGTGTGTAGTGAAGCATGTTTAGCTATTCATCGTCCTGCTTGATACTTGTAAGAAACGTACTTTATTTGTCGCCAAGGAGACCAGGATTAGTGATTTAGAAGTAGCTAAAACACTGCCGACGGTGGATAGACGTTAGCCGCTAGCTAGCTAGCCATGTCTTAAAGCACTTCTTCCTGAGGGTGTTTCAGTGTTATAACTGCACCTTTATCTTTAGTTTTTAAGCCAAAATGTCTGTTCTCCCTTTTCTGTCTACACACTGTCTGCTTGTAAGTACTCTGTGATTGTGCGCTGCCGAACACGCTCCTCTGCTCGTAAAACCAGCAAAGACACGACGCGACTTCGACGCGGGCGCGGTGGGTGCAGGACCGGTACGTTTCAGAGACGGTATCGTACCGAAAATGATTCATTAGTATCGCTGTACTATACTAATACCGGTATACCGTACAACCCTACCGTGCGCACACTTGCCATCAAGGAATTAAAATGTGCTAACATGGGAAAAAAAAATTAAGCAAATGAGGTCCTGCAGTCTATTGTCACTTTGATTAACATCTGCGGGGAACAATGGGCGACGCTCACAGCGGACCTTGGCGCGATTGTGTGCTGCCGGCAGCGTGGCTCGTTACGTCAACGTCCTTGTTGGGAAAAAGGCAGACAAAGCGACGTTGACCTTGTGGGAAACAGAGGCGTCATTTTTTTCTTTCATTAAAACGTAAATAAAAAGCCATTATCACAGCTGTTCGTACACAACTAATTTTCGCTTTTTAATTTACTTTGCGTTCCTGCTGGGCTACCTCGCTTTCTGCTGTTGGTGATTGTTGCCATGAAAACCACAGGGGCAATCACTGGCAGCCACACAGCTTAATGATGTCCAACACAAAAGCTACCCTAAATTCCGGACTATAAGATGCTACTTTTGTTTTTCTACGTTTTGACTCTTGCGGCGCAGTGTGGCTAATTTGTGGATTTTTCTGTATATATACTGTATATATATATGTATATATATATATATATATATATATATATATATATATAAATATATATATACATAAATACATAAATAAATATATACATATATACACATATATACACATATACATATATATATATCTATATATATGTATATGTGTATATATATATATATATATATATATATATATATATATATATATATATATATATATATATATATATATATATATATATATATACACACTACCGTTCAAAAGTTTGGGGTCACCCAAACAATTTTGTGGAATAGCCTTCATTTCTAAGAACAAGAATAGACTGTCGAGTTTCAGATGAAAGTTCTCTTTTTCTGGCCATTTTGAGCGTTTAATTGACCCCACAAATGTGATGCTCCAGAAACGCAATCTGCTCAAAGGAAGGTCAGTTTTGTAGCTTCTGTAGTGAGCTAAACTGTTTTCAGATGTGTGAACATGATTGCACAAGGGCTTTCTAATCATCAATTAGCCTTCTGAGCCAATGAACAAACACATTGTACCATTAGAACACTGCAGCAGTGTACAGAATTGAGATCGAATTTAAAAAAGTAAATAATGGGGGTATAAATGGAAACAAAATAGAAAAATATTACAGTAGAATAAAAACAAAAAGCATCAATGAGAATACAAATATAACAGTAAAATAAGAATATAACAAGAGAAACTAGGCATTAGTGACCATGTTATGAAAACGTATTACACTGTTATTGTTTTGCATCCCCCGTCATTATATATATATATATATATATATATATATATATATATATATATATATATATATATATATATATATATATATATATATATATATATATATATATATATATATATATATATATATATATGTGTATGTGTATGTATATATATATTTATATATATTTATATATATATAAATATATATAAACATACACACATATATATATATATATATATATATATATATATATATATATATATATATATATATATATATACATACATACATACATACATACACATACATAAATATAAACGGAATACAATGATTTGCAAATCATTTTCAACCCATATTCAGTTGAATTTGCTACAAAGACAACATATTTGATGTTCAAACTGATAAACATCTTTTTTTTGCAAATAATCATTAACTTTAGAATTTGATGCCAGCAACACGTGACATAGAAGTTGGGAAAGGTGGCAATAAGTACTGATGAAGTTGAGGAATGCTCATCAAACACTTATTTGGAACATCCCACAGGTGAACAGGCAAATTGGGAACAGGTGGGTGCCATGATTGGGTATAAAAGTAGATTCCATGAAATGCTCAGTCATTCACAAACAAGGATGGGGCGAGGGTCACCACTTTGTCAACAAATGCGTGAGCAAATTGTTGAACAGTTTAAGAAAAACCTTTCTCAACCAGCTATTGCAAGGAATTTAGGGATTTCACCATCTACGGTCCGTAATATCATCAAAGGGTTCAGAGAATTTTGAGAAATCACTGCACGTAAGCAGCTAAGCCTGTGACCTTCGATCCCTCAGGCTGTAATGCATCAACAAGCGACATCAGTGTGTAAAGGATATCACCACATGGGTTCAGGAACACTTCAGAAACCCACTGTCAGTAACTACAGTTGGTCGCTACATATGTAAGTGCAAGTTAAAACTCTCCTATGCAAGGCGAAAACCATTTATCAACAACACCCAGAAACGCAGTCGGCTTCACTGGGCCTGAGCTCATATAAGATGGACTGATACAAAGTGGAAAAGTGTTCTGTGGTCTGATGAGTCCACATTTCAAATTGTTTTTGGAAACTGTGGACGTTGTGTCCTCCGGACCAAAGAGGAAAAGAACCATCCGGATTGTTATAGGCGCAAAGTTGAAAAGCCAGCATCTGTGATGGTATGGGGGTGTATTAGTGCCCAAGACATGGGTAACTTACACATCTGTGAAGGCGCCATTAATACTGAAAGGAACATAAAGGTTTTGGAACAACATATGTTGCCATTAAAGCAACGTTACCATGGACGCCCCTGCTTATTTCAGCAAGACAATGCCAAGCCACGTGTTACATCAACGTGGTTTCATAGTAAAAGAGTGCGGGTACTAGACTGGCCTGCCTGTAGTCCAGACCTGTCTCCCATTGAAAATGTGTGGCGCATTTTGAAGCCTAAAATACCACAACGGAGACCCCCGGACTGTTGAACAACTTAAGCTGTACATCAAGCAAGAATGGGAAAGAATTCCACCTGAGAAGCTTAAAAAATGTTTCTCCTCATTTCCCAAATGTTTACTGAGTGTTGTTAAAAGGAAAGGCCATGTAACACAGTGGTGAACATGCCCTTTCCCAACTATTTCGGCACGTGTTGCAGCCATGAAATTCGAAGTTAATTATTATGTGCAAAAAAAAAAAAAAAGTTTATGAGTTTGAACATCAAATATCTTGTCTTTGTAGTGCATTCAATTGAATATGGGTTGAAAAGGATTTGCAAATCATTGTATTCCGTTTATATTTACATCTAACACAATTTCCCAACTCATATGGAAACGGGGTTTGTATATATATATATATATATATATATATATATATATATATATATATATATATATATATATATATATATATATATATATATATATATATATATATATATATATATATACACACGTATATATATACAGTATATATATACAGTATATATACATATCTACACGTATATAAACATACATACATACACATGTATATACATATACACATAAATATATACACACATATATATATACATACATATACTGTACATACATACATACATATATACATATATACACATATAAAGTTAAAGTTAAAGTGGCCGCGGTCGAGAATAATTTTTGGTGATTATACATATATGCATACATACATACAAACATATATGCATACATACAAACACATACATTAAACACTGACATTTTTTCAATGAAATACATGACCAGCATAATTTGATGTATAAAAAAAAATTCAATTCACAAAATTCAAACCCCAAAAAGTCAGTTACATAAATTCAAGTGATAAAAAAAAAAGCTTTTGCATTAAAGACATATATCAACCAACAAACATTCCATCTATTTCTAATATTTAGCTAACAAGATAAAAAAATAAAGTAATATTTTTTTTTAGCTTTGTATTGAATCTCATTGGATAGCCATGCAGTTGTACCACAAAGTGCCACAATAATAAACAACTAATGAATAATTAAACACTGGTTGTTTCACAATTGAATGTAATTAGATTGTGCTGGTATTTCTAATTTTGTCGCCTACAAGTTTTTTTGTTGTTTTTTTTGGCGCCACTGAACTCGCTGAGATTCCCAGTTGATCCTGAAAGAGCCATGTGGACAGATGGCATTTATTGAAAACACAAGGACGCTTAGCCATCACATTTGTGTCGCCCGATTCTTGGGTTGTGTAATGGTTTATTTGGAAACAGTTAGCACAAATTTCGCCGGGGTGAGCCTCATTAACTTACAGCCGTTTCCACACTAGTGGCTGCAAATAATTTAGACCCCCATCCTGAGTGTTTTGTCATTAGAATGAATGCTAAACGAAGCATGGCACACACACACACACACACACACACACACACACACACACACACACACCCACACACACACACAGACACACACACACACACACACACACACACACACACACACACACACACACACACACACACACACACACACACACACACACACACACACACAGTCTGTGCTAGTAGATTAGCCAAGGTTATCTGACCTGTTCTAAATATTGTCAAAACATTACAAACAGACCTTCCCCATGTGCCGGGAACAAGTGAGGGTGGGTTAATAGTGCGCTACAGAGCTCTTATCACCAGTAATTAAATAACCATTAGCCTCACATTAAAAATACACTTTCCAGTAGGTCCATGCGATAACACCGGTCTATATTTAATAGCACAAGTTAAGAAAAACCACATCTGTCATACATCCTTAACAAGCATTTAAACTGATTTATTGCGAAATGTACTTTTTTTTTTTTTTTTAATGATGTTACATAGAAAGCTTGTTAACCAGCATCACGCGTGGGGAAAAAATGAATCACAATCTATGACACAAGAGGTGCTTAAAGCAGGGCTGTCAAACAAAAAAGTTTTGTCCAAGATAAATTTGCCAAGTATAAAAATGAGCTGGAAAAAAAACAATTAAAAAATTGCTGTTCTAAATGTGTCCACTGGATGTCGCAATAGCAATTCTTTGTATCCCCTGCCACAAAGGGGGCGGAGCTATGTAATTGGACACTACTTACGCTGCTTAATAGTGATGGTACGTAACATGTAACATTTCTACACAAATACATGCTTTTCGTGTTGTACCGTATTTTTCGGACTATAATTCGCAGTTTTTTCATAGTTTGGCTGGGGGTGCGATTTATACTCAGGAGCGACTTATGTGTGAAATTATTAACACATTACCGTAAAATATCAAATAATATTATTTAGCTCATTCACGTAAGAGACTAGACGTATAAGATTTCATGGGATTTAGCGATTAGGAGTGACAGATTGTTTGGTAAACGTATAGCATGTTCTATATGTTATAGTTATTTGAATGACTCTTACCATAATATGTTACGTTAACATACCAGGCCCGTTCTCAGTTGGTTATTTATGCCTCATATAACGTACACTTATTCAGCCTGTTGTTCACCATTCTTTATTTATTTTAAATTGCCTTTCAAATGTCTATTCTTGATGTTGGGTTTTGTCAAATAAATTTCCCCAAAAAATGCGACTTTTAAAGGTTTTTTTCCTTCTTTATTATGCGTTTTCGCCCGGTGCGACTTATACTCCGGTGCGACTTATACTCCGAAAAATACGGTACTTAGGACTGGGGACACATTTTCAGGGCGCACATAGATATGCTGACATAACTAATTTCATGCATGATTCATGAAAAGAGTCCAAATTCACAAGTTTTGTTGCAGATGATGCTACATATGTACATAATAAACCACATGATGTTCGTACATCAGTTGAGGAAAATGAATAAAAGACGTTAATAACATCTTGTAATTAGATTTTTACATTATTATTCATTTCAGCTTCTGATAGATTAAAAAATAACACCAATGGGAGCATTTTAAAACTCTGCCTGACTCAATTCCACCCATTTGATTGATGAACATTATCACATCATTTAATCAGAAAAGTAGAAATAACCACAAATGAAGATAAAATAATATTAACCGCGACATGTAAGTGTGAAAAAAAAAAAAAAAAAAGTTTTTTGATTTGTACATTTTCAGAATGTGCTTTGTCTATTTTTAAACTAATAAAACAATCTGAAGTTGTCTTTTTGTTTAAGTTACCACGCCATGGTTTTACCAGTCCGGCCCACTTGGGAGAAGATGTTCCCCCATGTGGCCCCTGAGCTAAAATGACACCCATGGCTTAAAGCAGGGGAGTCCAAACCACGGCCCGCGGGCCAAGCGTGGCCTACCGACGTCTTCAATTTGGCCCGCGAAATGAGTTTAAAAGGGAATCCAACGTTCATACTTGCCAACCTTGAGACCTCCGATACCGGGAGGTGGAGGGTGGGGGGGGGGGGGGGGGCGTGGTTGGGGGCGTGGTTAATAAGGGAGTAGTATATTTACAGCTAGAATTCACCAACTCAAGTATTTCATACATATATATATATATATATTATATATATATATATATATATATATATATATATATATATATATATATATATATATATATATATATATATATATATATATATACATACATATATATATATATATATATATATATATATATATATATATATATATATATATATATATATATATATATATATATATATATATATATATATATATATATTTTATTATACATATAAATAAAATAAATACTTGAATTTCAGTGTTCCGGAAGCTATCCAGTAGATGGCAGTATTGTCCTGTTTAACTTCTCCGTTCATGACTGAGTATATCATTTCGGCCACCGTGTTCAATGGAGAAGTCTGTTCTACAAAATGTACAGGCAACATAATTACATACCCCTTCCCCTTCGAACTGTCCTGGATGAACTGAAATTCTTGTTTCCATTCGTTTTGGAACTTGCAAGCGTATTTCTTCATCTTGCTCGTCGACGGTGTCGCCATGTCTGTAACTTCCTCGTTCTTCTGCTTCGTCTCCTTGTTGTGTGCACAGTTGTGCACTCTACTCTCTAAAAGCCGTAGATGTTATGACGTCATTGGGCAGGCAAGCTGTTTATATTGTGGGAAAGCGGACGTGAGAACAGGCTGTCCCCACTCAGGTCCGCATTGAGCTGGAGGGGGCGTGGCCTCCAGCTCCGGCTGAATACCGGGAGTTTGTCGGGAGAACATTTCTGCCGGGAGGTTATCGGGAGAGGCGCTGAATACCGGGAGTCTCCCGGTAAAACCGGGAGGGTTGGCAAGTATGCCAACGTTGGACACCAACGTTGTCTCAATTTACAAATACAACTATTTTGCAACGTTGTTTCAAAGTCAGTTTTAAAGGACATGCACGTATAATCAACGTTGTAAGTATTTTTACTTATTTTATCCTTTTTTAAATACTGATTCACATTTTGTTTTGTAATGTGCAGCACTTTGGAAACACTTTGCTTGGTAATGTGTGGGATTTGGATTTGGAATGAACTGCGTATAGTCTCTCTGTTGGAAGTTCTCTAAAGATTCCAATTATGCAGCTAAAATAACACCCGTGCAATCAAACTTTTTGAAAGTTCTGAAATGCAAATCAAAGATAAGAAGAAGGATGGTGGAGGATCAGGTCAGGTTGATTCACACACTCCATACCACAGGTACTTAACGCGGTACATAAATATCAAGTCCTGTTGGTGATGTTAGCATTAATAATAAATATTACGGCGGCGGTGGAAGTGGACGTGAAAGAATGGATGTATGCCTCATCAGTGATCATTTGTACATTAATTCCTTGAATACTAAGTGAGCACACACACACGCCCAATGTGTCACTAGAGGAATAAAATGCACCTGTTTCAGTTATAACCCCATGCTGCCAGAGCAGAAAAAAAACAGCAAAAAAAACGCACAAAGAGTGAAAGGTCAGCAAATAACACCTTTTTTCTCCGCTTCTCCGATACAGACCTCTCCTGCGTGTGTTTTCCAGCCAAGCTTTAAAAGTTCAATTTGCGGGGCAATTCAACACGAAGAAATTGACCAGAAAATAAAAGTCAATGTCAATCTCAGGTAAAAGTATGTTGCATTGAAAATATTCTGACAAATACGAATCGTCCAAATAGGGTATTTATTTACAGAATATAAAATGTTTTTTTTATTCTATGAAAAAAAGCCGACTTCTTCCAAAGCGAGTCAGAGCTTTTTTTCCTGTCACTCACACATAGGGATGGGTACCGAATCGGGTACTTTTTTCCCCACGGAAAATCCAACGGTGCCATGTTGCGTTACCTGGCTTGCACGTGTCGTCACACACTTCGGCCCTTGGTGATCACTCCAGCAGCACTGAGAGACTTTTTTTTGCCACGGGGCCCAACTTTTCCACTACAGAGGGGCCCCTCTCAAATATTAACACCGATTTACTAATCTTACTCTTGATTCTAATCCTATTCAAGGATTATATCTAACCTACCTACAGTTTACAACCTTGTCAAATGATATGAACGCATGTGATCATCACAAGGATTGGTTTTTAATTAACACATAACATTAAGGCTTAGGTCAGGCTGATTAGAATCATAAGTACTGCATAAGAAGGAACTCTTAAATAATGACAAAAAAAAAAAAAGTACATACGTTATGTTGTGCTAAATTAATCAAAAATAATAATGACTATGTTTCCTAAATAAACTGTCAATAAAATTAAGGTGCAAATGAAAATACAGCTTCATCACCTTAGTCATCATTTTTGCGCTTAAGAAACTTCTTTATGACTTTAGCTCTGGACTTCTTCTGTTTGTTTGATATTGCCATTACTGCCACAAGTGGTGGAAAAGTGTATAACAACTGAGTACAACTGCGGCCTATACGACCACAGCTGAGAAAGAAACATTTTATGCGGCCCTGTAGGGGGCGCTCACGGCCCTATGGTTAAGAAACCTTGAGCATCTAGGTCAGACCTGTGCATTCTGCGGCCCGCGGGCCACATCCGGCCCTTTGTGCGTCCCTGTCCGGCCCGCGTGAGGCCAATCATAAATTACAAAATAAATTGAAAAAAGTATCTATGTCGAGTGTGCAATACAACGGTGCTGCTTTTGTTTTGAAAAGCGTTATTTGTATTACTTCCGTGTGGACGTATGCGCTTGCGTGATTGTGAGTGAATGTGAAGAGCTGCAATCGCAAATTACAAAATAAAGTTGATAAAACATCTATGTCGTGCACGCAATACAACTGTGCTGCTTTTATTTTGAAAAGTGTTATTTATGGGCGTATGTCCGTGTGTAACTTGTGAGTGAAGGTGCACAGCGACAAGTGATGCACGGTTTACACCCGAGACGCTAAAAGAGAAAAGTTGATGACGAATGGCGTGTTTTCAACAAGACATGGACTGCCAAGCAACGTTCCCTCTAAGGTGCGTGCCTGCGCAATTGCGCACTGCTCAAGCGTCCTCTGCACACAGCAAATATATGCCGCGCACCTAATCAAATCCCATCTGAATTCTAAACAAAATAAACACATTTATTCTGTGTAATTTTGCAATGCAACTTTGAGTGACAGTGACAACAAGCGGCCCTAACGGTGTTCGTCAACACCGTTCAATTGAACACCGTTCAATTATTGTAACGTCTATCGAGATGCTTCGAGGCCATGAATTATATCGATCACTTTATTGAGCAACTGTTTATATTCAGCCATAACCACACCAAAAACATGAGTAAAACACTTCTATCTCGAAAAACTAGTCATTTTCTGCCGTACAAACCAGGCCAAAACCAACTTGTCATCTGTCACCAACACGCATACCACTAAACCACTGGTGCGTTTATGGCCACACAAAAAGTCGGACAACTCAAACACCACACAAAGTTACACTATGACTCCTCAGTCATACTAGTGCTTATTCTACTGTCATTTATTATTAATGTTAATTTATTTATATTAATCATGGAATGCTGTTACTAGAAAAAGTTACAGGAATGCACACTTCATCCTATGCTTGCATTTCATTGTGCAACATGAGGATGTTTAAGGGGAACTAAATGTGATCTCTGAAAGGGGTACAACTGATTTCCAAAGCAGTGCTTTTGGTATAAAGTTAAGTTAGGTTAAATGAAAGTATTATTATTATTAATTATTATTATCATTATTATTATTATTATTATTATTATTATTATTATTATTATTATTATTATTATTATTATTATTATTATTTATCTTACGGTATAAATAAAAAATAATATTGAGCAAAATTTAATTGAAATATTGTCGATGTGGCCTTCCAGCAGTACTCGGGTTGCTCATGTGGCCCCCGGTAAAAATTAATTGCCCACCCCTGATCTAGGTAATGTTGCGATTTTCAATGCCAACAAAAAAGCTGACTCAAAAAAACTAGTTAAATCAGGGTCCACTTCCCCACAAATGTGCTAGCTTGATGCTACTATACAGTACATTGGCTTTTGACATGCTACTGATTAGCATTAGCGATTTTACATGCCGATCTCAACGCCTCCAAATTTGTTAAGGAAAACTCCAACTAAGATGCACATTACAATCAAACCTCTGGTGCGTAATTAGTACAATACTGACAGTATTAACACTTTTTAGGGCACAACAGACAGCAATTACTAACACACCATAAACTATACACTACTGCCATCCAATGTCTTGGACTTGCAACTGCAATTGCAACTTAATATCACACCTGCAAATGATGACTCAGAAATGTGATAATGAAACTAAATATAACTGGACAAGAGTTATCATAATCAGCTTATTTTTAAATGTTGCAAAAAAAAAAAAGATTTTATCAACAAAAACAATTATGTTTATTAACAAACACAAAAGTGCCAAAAATTGGTGTGAATTACTGGGGAAAGTAATTGTTGCCTTACCTTAAAAAAATCTTCAAATATCTGGCATACACAGTTGAGACGTTTCATGAGAGCAGAGTGTGCGTGAGTCTTTATAAGGCAGTGCCTGTTGCCAAGCAAACATTTTAGCTAGAGCTGCGTTTGTTAGCTGAGCAGCGGCAGTTTGTTGGCTCTGACGGCAGCGTTTAGAATGTTTTTTACTGGATTGTGTTACCTGTGGTTAAAAAAATAGAGACTGAATGTGTTTTGAGTAATGTCATATCTTTTTGTCCACAAACTGGTTATGGTAGGGATTGCAAGCTCGTCACTTCAGTCTTTGATTTGTTGTTCATTATTTCCCCGTAGTAGTTGTGTGACGTGTATTGTCTGCTGTGTCAGTGTGTGATGTTGTTACATCGAGCGTATTGCTAACGTCGTTGTAACGTACATAAAATTAATTACTGTATTTTCTGGACTATAGAGCGT
>NC_084747.1:30489380-30589441 GCF_033978785.1 Entelurus aequoreus | reverse complement strand
GTTACACTGAGGGTGGCGTATTAACAACTTTAACACTGTATACGCCACACAGTGAATCCACACCAAACAAGAATGGCAAACACATTTCGGAGAACATCCGCACCGTAACACAACATAAACACAACAAAACAATACCCAGAACCTTTGTAGCACTAACTCTTCCAGACGCTACAAAATACACCCCCGCTACCACCACACCACACCCCCTCCCCCCCCCCCCCCCCCCCCCCCCACACACACACACACACACACACACACACACACACACACACACATACCTGTAGCGTCCCGGAAGACTTAGTGCTGCAAAGGTTCGGGTATTTGTTCTGTTGTGTTACGTGCGGATGTTCTCCCGAAATGTGTTTGTCATTCTTGTTTGGTGTGGATTCACAGTGTGGCGTATATTTCTAACAGTGTTAAAGTTGTTTATACGGCCACCCTCAGTGTAACCTGTATCGCTGTTGATCAAGTATGCGTTGCATTCACTTGTGTGTGTGCAGAAGCCGCACATATTATGTGACTGGGCCAGCACTCGTTGGACTGGATGAAAAGGGATGTGACGATTTTCGGGAGGGGCACTGAAATTTGGGAGTCTCCGGGGAGGTTGGCAAGTATGAGAATTAGCGGTGAATGCGGTGTTACCGCGGCACCGCCGCTGTATATAATCAGCGGGCCAGCTCTAGTGTTAATTTGATATCGCTTCAAGGGCCAAGTGAAATTACATGGCGGGCCAATTTTGCCCGCGGGCCAGAGTTTGACACCCATGTATTAGCTGCAGCCGACTATAAGCACAGATATATACAGTACGTTGTGAAATGAGTTATTTACACAGAAAGATTCTGTTAAGGTTATTTACATACCTTAATTGTTTCCAATTAGTGTCTGTAACACGGCAGTAAAACGGCTGATCGAGCAAAACAGAAGTCATCGTGATCCGCTAGCTGCGGAAGCTAGCTCTCCATCACTAAAGACTCTATAACTCCACGTGACGTTTGGTGAATTTACGAAGGAATTTATGAACTGAAACAATACAAAAATGCTGTTTTAAGTTAATAATACTAACACAGACACTCGTGTTAGCATATTACATTACGAAAGTACGTAAAAATATGCATGAAAACACTCCTACAGACATCACACATGGACTGGTTATTAAATAGAAATTGTTTAGTTAAATTGTAAAACTTGGAAACGTTGCTTGGAGTGATGAGTGAAGAATCCATACGAGTAGAACGTTATGGACGGCTCGAAGACTAAACAGCACTCCGGTTGGGAAAAAAAACAAAAAACCCTATTGCTAAATGGCAGACAAAGCAGAATCTGCAGTGAGCGAATTCGTCCAATAGTTGGCGCCATAGCACAAACAATAAAACACCATGTCAGTGTTTTTGCTTCTTTTTTTTAAAATAAAATTATTTTTGATTTTGCTTATAGTCCACAATTTACGGTACTTCGCTCATATTTTTTTATATACTGAATACTGGTATCATATGTGTATATATTGTATCTGCTGATGAAGTTCTGATACCGATAAAAGTCAAAATGCCAAATATATGCGCCGATAATTGTCAATAAGAGCATGTGTCTTATTGAATACATTACACTGCATTATTTGAACTGAAGTGCAAAACTTGTTTTTTTCTTGCTTTGTTGTTGCAAGTCAAGACACACACGCACACACACACACACGCGCACGCACGCACACACACGCACACAAATTGGCTGCAGAACAACCCTCTCTGTTGGGTAATGACAGCAGTCGTCAGGTGAACTGTACGTTCTTTGTCCACTCTTCTTTGACCGCAGCAACCTCTGCCACAGAGTCAGGAAGGAGCCCAACTATACTCTGCCTAAACCGCAGCGTTGACACACAGCGTCTTTTCTTCCGCCCGACACAGACTCACACACACATTCAGATACATTTAAACCATACCAAGCTAATTAGGTTATAAAGTATGTGTGTATTTATACCACAGAAGACCTCGGTGAGCTCCTAAAACTACTTAGTCAATTAGCCGTAATTATTCCAATAATACTGCAGGTGTGCATGGAGCTCGGGCTTGGATGCTTCTATAAATAACTGCAATTCTATCTTCACCACGCAGGCCGGATTGTTCATTGATAAAGGGGTGAAGACCACCAATGCAAGTGCCGCAGACCCCCGGGAGTACCTGTGTCTGGACAACAACGCCAGGTGTGTATGTGGGATTTTCATTTCTGAAGTTAAATGCAATATACTATTAGTGTGATGGATATACTGTATAAAATAATTGGATATTAAGAGTACGTGAAAGTTTGACTTGTTTACATCCGTGATTACTTTTTTAAAGTTTTGTAATCAGTCAGAAATATCAAGCACCTAAAATGCGCCAAACATGGATAAATGTGGAGAGTGTTTTTCATTTTTACCATCATGCACTCAAATAGATTTAAATGGGTGTAATTTTGATTTTTTTTTACGGTGTTTGGACGTTTTTCATAATATCCGCAATGTTTAGTGAGCAGGTTGTGTTATGTGTGACCATGTCTGTTGACCTTTATGTTGGTTTTTTTTTTTTTGCACCATGACTAGGGAAGGTTGTTTGGATTGTGTCATATAAGTAAATGCTATCTTACTATTTTTAAGTATTTTCACGGGTCATTAATCTGATTCACTCACAAGATGATTGATTCAGAAACGGCCCGGTATTTAATGCTTTGTCGAACTCATGACGTCCCGCGGGCCAAATTGAAGATGCTGGCGGGCCGTAGTTTGGACACCCCTGCTTTAGATGTTGTACAGTGAAACCTCCATTCACAAACTTAATTAGTCTTTGGCATTTCTCCATAAGAGACAATATAAACATGAAATAAGGGTTGCATGTACATGTGATTTTTTTTATTTTAAATACATTTGCAAAATAAAAAAAAAATGGACGACTTTACTTTCGGTCCAAGACATTAAAACAGGAAGCACATTTTCAACCCGCAACACCTGCAGTGAGTGAACAATAACACACCTTTTCAGTGTCTCTGCTTGTGTTTAATGGGAACTACTGAACACAAACCATTATGGCCGTCAGCAAAGGTAAATCCGTCAATTTGCCGCACCGTTTTATAAGCCACAGGGTACAAAGTGTAGGAAAAAAGTAGCGGTTTACAGTACGGAATTTAAATAGGAGAAGACTATGCCTTTTAAAATTGCTGAATCTTCACATTTTACGGTGTTTAGGTTATTTTTACACCCTTAATATGGTGGAATTGTGTTTGGCTTAAAGGCCACATGATGCAACATGTTGATTAGTAAACTAGTACAGCCTATTTTTAAATATTTTTTTTATAAAAGTAAGTTTTGTTTTGATGCCTCTCATTTATTGTGTATGCGCGACATTTATTATAGCCCCTCTGCCCCAATTCACTATTTTATTGCCCTTGGTAGATATAGGTGGATATATGGATGGTTGCTTTACTGCAGTGTTGCATTTCAGTGTAAGCACTGACAGGTTTGTGTTGACAGAAATAACAAGCCTTCACACATACAGTGTCCTCTCTGCTTCCCTCTTACCCAAACTCGGCCCTCGGCCTCACGGAAAAAAATCCTAGGCTTCCACTGGGACTGTTGGCCAGGTTTGTGTGTCGGTTCGCATCGGGGTGGAATTGGAAATGTTCAAATGTGTGCTCAGTATTAACGTTACATGAAGAAGAGGGCCTAGTTTGTGACACCAGGAAGCGGATTGAGAAGTATAAGAGCATTCCATATTTGTGACAATCAATCACGGTGACAAACAAAACCTGAAAATTAAACAGGATGGAAAACAAGGGACCTTCTTTCCTTGTTTTGGCCAAAATAACAAGCGATTTCATAATCGTGGTTTATTCAGACACTCATGAATCTCTTCCCTCACCAATGAAAATGTTTGCCCTCTTGCCACCCGCAGGGCACAGCAATCTTCATGGCTCACACATATTATCTTCTATAAACTCCATACAGAAGCACTATCTGCAAACTTTTTGATTTAGGAACCTTTAGATCGAGCCAAATATGCCTCCTTGTGCGAACCATGTCTCTGTGTACGAACGTCACTCACACTCTCACACACAGCCCCTCTCCCCCGATCCCTCACTTCTCTCCCTCTGTCTGCTTCTTTCTCTTCAGCTCCTTCTTTTTTCCCAATAATAATGCACACGGATTTTACTTTTTTAATTGTTTATCATTGTAGCAATATGGTTGTTAAAGTTCAGGATTTTTGTCATTTCTGAAGTGTGTGTGTGCATATAGAGGACAGTTTAGCTTGTCATTGTTGTTATTTTGTCTTGTTAATAAAGAGGCAGTTGATTCATCACCTCCTTGTTATGTTTGTTTGATATACAGTACTGTATAGCAATTAATATTGTATTCAAAGTGTACAAACCTTCACTAAAATATGGACTTTTGTCCAGGCTAGAACACAAATTTACATTGTTTCTGTTGCACTATACAAACTTTTTAATTCAAGATCCTTGTTTAAAAAACAGTAAAGTTCATAAATTGAGGTTCCACACTAATAGGTGCTCATGTTTAGATTGCTCATTCAAGCGGCGCCACATAAATAGATTCTAATGTTGTGGGTCTACCAATTCAAATAATTAACAACACATCTTTGAAGCATTAAATAACCTTTTTCCCGAAGATTTATTGTATGTCATGTAATGCGGCGATTTACTGCAAACCCAGCTGCGTGTGTGAAAGAAAGATAAAAGGCAAAAAAAGGGATGTGATGTCAGTGATTGGAGCCACTCTTTTATTTAAATTTATTTTTTAATTGTTCCTTTTTTAATACTTCTTTATGTTTAATGTTTAATTGTTAAATTTTTTTTCATTTGAGGCCCTTTTTTTAAAATGTATTTTTTAATTTATTATTTTTTTAAATATTTTTTTATTGACTTATTTTGATTTTTAAATTTGTATTTTTTTTCTTTTGAGAAACTTTTTTTTTAATTCATAAATGTATTTATTTTGTATATTTTTGCGTTTTCTTTATTACATTTAAAAAACTTTTTTTTTTTTATTGTAGGCACTTTAACATGAGTCAATGTTTTTACTTCTCAGATTCCGACCTCACCAGAATGCAGATCCAAGTCAACCTCGAGTGGCGGCGGTGATTGACACGCTCATCTCCTTCAAGAACAACGACATGGGCGCGTGGATACGAGGTGGTGACATCATCATACAGAACTCTGGGTGAGACCACTCACAGAAACATTTGCTTAGATTATTTCTCCTTCGTTAAACATGTGTGAAATACTACAAAAATATGTATTTAGTTCAGTCTTTTGTCGTTTTGAACAGGTTTGCGGACAATGGAGTGGGATTATCCTTTGCCAGGTGTGTTTATACCGTACAGTTGTACTCTGTTTTTGCACAATATTAGAGTGTGATATTCTGTGTTTGTCACAATTATTTTCCCTAGAACTGAGAACACACACCGTTTTTATGATTACTGTATTTTCTAGACTATAGAGTGCAAAGGTATATATAAGTGGCACCCACTAAATTTTAGAAAAAAAACATGTTTCCATATATTAGCCGTGCCGCACTATAAGCCACAGATATATACGTTATATAGTTATTTACACTGTAATATTGTATTATGTTTATTTACATACTTTAATTGTTCCCAAATGGTGTCTGTAACACGGCAGTAAACTGGATGATCAAACAAAACGGAAGTCAACGTCATGGACCCACTAGTTGCGGAACTCTCCAATCAGCTAAACAGACTCAATAACCCCACGGTGACTTTTGGTAAATTTACGAAACTGAAACAATACAAACAGAATGCCATTGTAAGTTACTAACACAGACATTCGTAAACGTGTTAGCATATTATATTAATGGTAACGACGCTATAGCTACATGACTTTACGATGGCACGTACAAATATGCATGAAAACACTCCCACAGACATCACACATGTGACAGTTTGGTATGTAAGAATTGTTTCAGTTATATAATTGGTAAATCTTACAAACGTTGCCTGGAGTGATGAACGAATAATCCATACGAGTAGTATGGAAGACCAACGTCACTTGTACTTCCAGCTCAAAGCTCAGTCTAAACAGAAGGGCAATGCAGCACCTGCCGTGAGCGAACTCCACCAAAAGATGTAGTTGTAGCACAAATAACAACACACCTATTCAGTGTCATTTTTAAAAAATGTTATAAAACAATTTGCATTATGGCCGTCAGCGAAGGAAAAAATCCATAAATTAGCCACACCGTTTTGGAAAAAAAGTAGAGGCTTATAGTCCAAAATGTACCTCATCTTATTATTCGACTCTTTTTGTTGTCAATTTCTGCTGAAAAGAAACCTCAGATTGTCATTCTGTCTGTTCTTCATTGGGGGTCGCAGAAGAAAAGTTATTATTTCTTATTAAACGTGAGCAGAAAGACTCAAAATGATCCATCACGTCAAAAAAATGGCACGCTCACTCACATGACAGTTCTTTCATGCGTGTAATAAATATAACTATGGATGTTACCATCAACATGTTTGTGCTACAATCCTAATCCAATTTTTTGGGTCTCTGATCTGATCCAACTACGAGTCGGGATCTGATAATTTGACAATAAATTATAGGAGTGAAAATGTTATTGCAAGTAACCGAAATAACACATTTTTATAAAGCTTATCTTATTAAATAAAACATTTGCTTGTAATACTGTGAATTTGATGATGTATTAAATGTGTGGTATTGAATGCTAAATATAACTTTTTTAACTAAAATATTTATTCTAAAGTCTTTTAGTCGCATGGGATTTGTTACCATTGGCTTCCTGGATATCATAATTGTTTTAATATTGAAAATGATACATTTGAAATGTAATTTGGTTTCTGGAATGCTTTCCATCAGTTCTGATTACAACATCAGGGGATATGGCAATGTGACTCGGGATGGGTTCCAATCCTAACCCTAATAAATATGCATGGTTTGTGAGAATAAAATCAAATTTTATTGTATAAATGAGCTAATTATTATAACTGGCTGTAGTGTATAGTTTATAATGTGTTGGCTAGTCCGTTGAATCTTTGCTGTCTGTTTTTTTTGTTGCACCCTAAAAAGTGTTAATACTGTAAGTATTTTACTTATTACCCATCACCTGTTTGGTTGTAACATGAATCTTAGGTGTAGTTTTCATTAAGAAATTTGAAGGTGTAGAAATCGCCTTGTAAAATCGCTAAAGCTAATCAGTAGCATGTCAATAGCAAAGCCAATGTATATTAGTATCCAGCTAGTGCATTTTTGGAAAAGTGGAGCCTTACTTTACTTGGGGTCAGCAAGGGGGCGTGACGTCATGGCCAACCCAGGTACCGGAACATGGCAGTGTTAGACTCAACGTGAATCGGCTGGATTCGAACTGGATTTGGTACTTATCCCTAAATGGAATTGTGTCTCCCGTTTGAATCTTTCTCGTGAGTACAATCTTCAGCACGCAGTCACTAGGACACAACTGCGGTAAAATCAGTTGGAAAAAGGCAAATATCGGCAAATGATCACATTTCGAAAGTTAGGTCAAAAGAAAGGTAAATTAATTCATGCGATTACTCCTCCCGTGAGCTGATGAATGATAGCCAGCAAGCCCTCCCGATGACGACCGCCACCAAGTTACTCGGCCCACACCCAGTACTTGAGGAAGGTTATATTTGAAAAACAAATGTTAATATTTAATACCATAGGTCATAAAAAAATATCAATAATTATCAATATTGACCAATACCAAACACTTATATCGTGATACAGTTTTCAGCCGTATCGCCCCAACTGTATTTTCTTCCTTGCTCTTGTTGCAGTGATGGCAGCTACCCGAAGGACGAAGGCTCCAGTCAGGAGGCGACCCAGTCTCTTTTCGTGGGTGAAAGCCGAAACCGGGGAACCAACGGAGGGCAGAATAAATACTGGGGCCTAGGAGGAACCGATGGGAAGATGAGGACCCTTCCCAGAAACAGGTGAGAGGGAACATTCTGACAAGGAACTCAGTGCACAATGCGAAGACTAGAAAAAAACCTGTTTCAAAAAGGTGCCAGGACATAAGAGTGAGGCCGCCGCAGCTTGGCCTGTACTGTGTGTGGTTCTGGAAGGAAGTTTTGGGCTGATTTACTGCCAGAGTAATGAGCTCGTTGGGTTAGAAGAGGCAGGAACATGCTCCTGGTTTCCTAAAACGACATGACTCATGGCTGCCTTTTGATGACTTCATTGCAAAGGAGGGTTTTTTTTTTTTTTTTCCTTGTTCAGAATGTCTAATTGAGTTGATGTCGCTTTTTCCGCTGTGTGGTAAGAAGGAAACCACAGATGGAAGAAAGGGGAACTTGTAATAATAAAAAAAAGCTATATTAATTTTGCTGTTATTTTCACTTGAATACAAATTTACAAGATGGGAATTTTTTATATTGAATAGTTTTTTTTATATATTATATTGTTTTAAGTGTAAAAGTAAATATATTAATGTAATATAAATTACATCAACAAAAATATAACAATTCTGGAATTGCTATTATTGAAAAAGGTGTATGGCCATCAGAGTTGGGACTAACGCGTTACAAAGTAACGCATTACGCATTACGGGGGCGGCATGGCGTAGTGGGTTGAGCGGCCTTGCCAGAAACCTGAGGGTTGCAGGTTCGCTCCCCGCCTCTTACCATCCAAAAATCGCTGCCGTTGTGTCCTTGGGCAGGACACTTCACCCTTGCCCCCGGTGCCGCTCACACCGGAGAATGAATGATGAATGAATGAGTTGTAAAAATGAATGATGGGTTCTCACTTCTCTGTGAAGCGCTTTGAGTGTCTAGAAAAGCGCTATATAAATCTAATCCATTATTATTATTATTATTATTACTGTAACGCCGTTATTTTCGGCGGTAACTGTAGTCTAACGCGTTATTTTTTATATTCAGTAACTCAGTTACCGTTACTACATGATGCGTTACTGCGTTATTTTACGTTATTTTTCATGTGGTATCGGCTAGAAACAGAAGATCTGAGTGTGTTTTATGGGAGAGTCGTCCTTCTGAATCTTCTTGTGTCACAAGGAAGAGAAGAGGCACGCTCTGTGTGTGTCTGGGTGTGGGAAGGGGGGAGGTGAGGGGGGGGGGGCGTGTCTGTGTTTACTAACAAGACATCATGGCGGAGCCGCAGTCGAGTTTCTCAACATGGAGATATTCTCACTACTTTTCTTTTGTCGAGCACAAAGAAAAGAAAATTTTTGTTAAATGTAAGTTGTGTCTTGGATCAAAGATCCTATCTACTTCCCAAAACAGCAGTTCAAATCTGCTGAAACAGCTACAAAAGCAACATGCTTCGACGAAGCTAGTAAAGAGAGACACAGACTCCGATGCCACTTCACCTCCACCACCACCTAAAGATTTTAACGGAGGCACTGCTAGCCTGGACAACGTTGATAAAGCCATTGCAGCGTATGTGGTAGAAGACATGCAGGCTATTTCTACAGTGGAGTCACCCACTTTCAGGCAGCTAATTAGCATGATACCGGTGTCAAACAGCAAATGGCACGGAAAACATTTTCACATACCTGAACAGTGAGGACATAAAAATGGAAAGCGAGCTAAAGAAAACACTCCAAACTCTGCCTCTGCTCATCATTCAGCACTGAAGGTACACACTCTGTCAATTCTCTTTATATACTCTTTCATTCTAGACTTCTTGAGTGTTTGATTATCACATCACTCTAAATGAATAGACTATAAAGTTCACAAACATAAAGAGGGATCCTAGTGGGTCAGGCCAATCTTTCCTTATCTCTAAACTAAAACTGGGGAAATGCGTAGAGTGTTCTGGGCTTCAGTACAGTGTTGATCTCCTGAAGACATGATTTTATTTCAGAATTCCTTGAGAGAGAAAAATTCCTGGTTAGGCTTTGTGTATGTCATGTGTGCCTTCCTTGGGTGAAGCCAGGTTTACAGCTATGTTGTGACATGTTGTTATTATGCGGTTTGTTAATTATGTATGTTATGTTGCAGCTATTTAAAATAGTTTTGTCAATTTGTTCTGGCCTGAAATAAATTGGCCCTCTGAAACATATCTTTGTCTTTGTGTGTTGTATGTAGACCACATTGCTTAGCAGAGTTCAGTGATGCAAATGCATGTCAAGTTGATCAACACATTGTATTATTCTCCAGTGCAATAACAGTACTGAAATGAAGGCTAAAAGGGCATTAACGGGAGCTTTAAAGAAAAAAAGAAGTAACTAAATAGTTACTTTTCACAGTTACACATTACTTTTTGGTGTAAGTAACTGAGTTAGTAACTGAGTTACTTTTGAAATAAAGTAACTAGTAACTGTAACTAATTACTGGTTTTCAGTAACTAACCCAACACTGATGGTCACTGCATAAATACCGTATTTTCCAGCCTGTAAAGCACATCAGTATATAAGCCACACTTACTCAATTTATATATATATATATACTTTATATATATTTTATAAATGTTTATTTACTTACCTTAATTGTTTACAAACGTTGTTACCATGAATTGATTTACGTGGACCCCGACTTAAACAAGTTGAAGAACTTATTCGGGTGTTAACATTTAGTGGTCAATTGTAAGGAATATGTACTGTACTGTGCAATCTACTAATAAAAGTTTCAATCAATCAATAAAATCAGTCTGTAACACGGCAGTAAAACGGCTGATCAAACAAAATAAAATTCATCGTCATGGACCCACTAGCTGCGGAAGCTAGCTCTCCAATCAGCTAAACAGACTCAATAACTCCACGGTGACGTTTTGGTGAATTTCCTGAGGAATTTGTGAAAAAAATGCCACTTTAAGCTAATAATACTGACACGGACACTTGTATACGTGTTAGCATATTAGCTAATGCTAACAAAACTAGCTTGATTACATTACGATAGTACATATAAATATGCATGTAAACATTCCTACAGACATCACACATGGGACGGTTTAGTAAGTAAGAATTGTTTTAGTTTTATTGTAAAACTTAAAAACGTTGCTTGGGGAGATGAATGAAGAATCCATACCAGTAAAAAAGCTATGGACGATTAGAAGACCAAACTTCCGGCAGGAATTCACATTTCCCCGGCAGCACCTGCAGTGAATGAACTAGTCCAAAAGATGGCGCCACACACAATAACATTCAATTTCAGTGTATATGCATGCGTTTAATGAAAACTATTTGCATTATGGCCGTCAGCAAAGAAAAGTCCATAAATTAACCGTACCGTTTTATAAGCCACAGGGTTCAAAGCGTCGGAAAAAAGTGGCTGCTTATAGTCTGGAATTTACAATAAATCATTTTGTTTAAAAAATAATAATAATTCTATGTTGTTGTCCCTCTCCTTCACTTCAGGACGTTCCCAATCCGAGGCTTTCAGATTTACGACGGCCCGGTGCGGCTCACACGGAGCACCTTCCGTGCTTTCATCCCTACACCAGAACGGTACACCAGCGCCGTGGGTTTTAGCCTGAAGAACACCTGGCAGCTCACGCCCCGGAACAACATGTCCCACCTCCACTTCCACCCAAGCGTAAGCAACGTAGTCATCCTGTACTCCCATTGAAATCAATTTCATTGGCGCTTGGCCCCCAAAACAGCACAATTTCAACATGTAACATGCCTTTTAAATAGAAAATGACACTTTTAGACAACTAATACTGCATTAAAAACAATACAATGTAGTACAATAACTTAGAGAGTGGACTTCTATAGCGTCTCCTTAGAGCTGCTTCTCTGTCAAACACACCATCAGCAGCTTTTCCATATTTTCATGGATTAATGTCCGCCGTTTAGATATTATTTTTGCATCCTCCTGCTTCAATATGGACCTGTGTCCATACTGAATAAAACAAACAAAAAACACTACAACCAAAAAAATATAATCGATGGATATATCTGAAGTTGATCTACAGATTTCAGTGCTGAAAGTAGAAAAAAAAAGTATACATTTTTAAAAGTGGGGCCCTTTTGGATCCCTGATAATTTTAGTGGGATTTTTTGGGATAAATGTAATTTCTTAAAAAATAATAATGAATACTCATTGTTGGTATGAATTATTGACCTACGTAAGGCTGCAAATATTTCACATCAAATATTCAACTTTGAAAAATGTTTTGTGGGGAAATATTTTTCATTTTGTTTTTGCCATAAAAAACTAAACTTTCTTTGACAAAAAGTGCATAAAACAAATGAAAAAACATAATAAAAAAAAACAACAACTTATAATTGACAGATATATCTGCAGTTGATGTGGAGATTTAAGCGCTAAAAGTAAAAACATTTTGGGATTTACATTTTTTTTTTTTAACATTGATGAGTGGGGCCCTTTAGGATCCCTGATAATATTAGTGGAATTTCTGTCCTTGCTCAATAAAATCAATGTTATTAGTTATTGACCTATTTTAGGCTCCAATTACTTCACATCAAATATCCCACTTTGACATTTTATTGGAGAAAATATTGCATATTTTGTTTTTGATATTAAAAATCTGTTTTTTGGGGGCACAACACATTCAAAAATGTTTTTACTGAATATAGACAGATCTGAACCATAGATTTAAGCATTGAATATTAATAAGAAATAATAGTTACATATTACTTTTAGCTAACATTTTTATGACTTAGACCAGGGGTCAGCAACCCAAAATGTTGAAAGAGCCATATTGGACCAAAAATACAAAAAACAAATCTGTCTGGAGCCGCAAAAAATTAAAAGCCATATTACATACAGATAGTGTGTCATGAGATATAAATTGAATTAAGAGGACTTAAAGGAAACTAAATTAGCTCAAATATACCTACAAATGAGGCATAATGATGCAATATGTACATATAACTAGCCTAAATAGCATGTTAGCATCGATTAGCTTGCAGTCATGCAGTGACCAAATATGCCTGATTAGCACTCCACACAAGTCAATAACATCAACAAAACTCACCTTTGTGCCTTCACGCACAACATTAAAAGTTTGGTGAACAAAATGAGACAGAAAAAGAAGTGGCATAAAACACGTCCTAGAAAGTCGGAGAAAGTTATACATGTAAACAAACTACGGTGAGTTCAAGGACCGCCAAAATTAGTAGGACAAAACGGCGCTCGGCAAATACTCGAATCAGTGAAGCATGTTTAACATAAACAGTGTGATTTCTAACAATTAGGGAGGTTTGTGTCATGTTTGTCCTCCTACAGAAACCATATTAAAACCAAAAATATTTTTTTCCCCGTCATCTTTTTCCATTTTTCATATATTTTTGAAAAAGCTCCAGAGAGCCACTAGGGCGGCGCTAATGAGCCGCATGCGGCTCTAGAGCTGCGGGTTGCCGACCCCCGACTTAGACCCTTGACAAACTTAAGGGGGAGCCTTATAGGTTAAAAAATTATCTGTATATCATATTGGTTTTGAAAATGAAAAATAATAATGGCCGCCGCATGCTTACATTTTTAGTGTGCGGCCCTCTGTGGGAAAAGTAAGTACTTAAAAAGGACATTTATCTATTGGTACACTCAGGTGGATCTCCGAGCATTCTTCGGTCGCCCGGGTCAGTGGTTTGAAGAGAACGACCTGGACGGGGACAAGAACTCAGTCTTTCATGATGTGGACGGCTCGGTGACCGGCTACAGCGACACCTATGTCGGCAGGAAAGACAATTACCTGATCCAACATCCCGGCTGTGTCAACATGTCGCCCTGGAACGCTGTGATTTGTAGCGGCCGCTATTCTCAGGTACTGTCGTGTCTCATGTCCAATATACAAACACACACACGCACGCACTCTTCTGCAGGTGTACGTCCAGACCCAAGGAGCTTCCGGTCTCGCGCTGTCCATCAATAGAGACGAGTACCCCGCAGCGCCCCTGGTTCTGAGGGGCATTAACAGCCAGGGGGCGCTGTCGCAGCAGTATCAGCCCGTCCTGATGATGAGCAAGAGCTACACGCTGCACTGGAGCGGAACTGCCCCTCGGGAGGTCGTCCTCTCCCTCATCAACTTTGACAAGTGAGACATGAAAACAATCACCTTTTATCTTTACAATTTGAAATATGAATATTTAGTTTCGTTCATTGTGTGTTTTATGTATATATATTGTACACTATGAGGACAAAACACATTTTAATCACATTTGTCTCCTCCTGGGCCGGATCTTATTTCTTTACATCAGATGTCTTCAACAGGAAGTCCATCAAATGTTTCATTGATGGGATTTTTTTTTGGTTATATTTTTATTTCCCCCCCACAAAAATTAGTTTTTTATTATACAACTATAATGTTGTTTATTAATGGCAGTGACATGGCCGCACCCTCACTGTACCTTGCAGCTTTGCAATAGAAATACATTTACAATATTAGAGCGCTCGTTGCTAACTAGTGATTAACGCTCTAGTTGCCCCCTAGCAATTAGCGGTCCTAGTTGCCAGATGGCGATTAGCGACAGGAGCTGCCACTTAGCAAATGGAGCGCTTGTTGCTCCCTATAAACTAATGGCCCTAGCTGCCAGGTGGCTATTAAAGCGCCAGCTAGCAATTAGCAGCACTAGCTGCCACCTAGCAATTGGAGCGCTAGTTTGTACCTAGCAATTAGTGGCCCTAGCTACCAGGTGGCTATTAGGGCACTGGTTGCCAGCTAGCATTTAGCAGCTCTAGCTGCCATCAAGCAATTGGAGCGCTAGTTTGCAACTAGCAATTAGTGGCCCAAGCTGCCAGGTGGCTATTGGGGCGCTAGTTGCCAGCTAGTGATTAACGCTCTGGGTGCCAGATAGTGATTAGCTGCCATTTAGCGAATGGAGTTGCTCCCAAGCAATTAATGGCTCGAGCTGCCAGGTGGCTATTGGAGCACTCGGGTTGCCACCTAGTGATTAGCAGCCCTAGTTGCCAGGTAGCGATTAGCAGTACTAGCTGCCACCTAGCGATTAGCAACACTAGATGCCACCTAGCAATTGGTGGACGTACCTGCCAGGTGGCTATTAAAGCGCCAGTTGCCAGCTATTGATTAGTGCTCCAGTTGCCAGTTAGCAATCAGCAGCACTAGCTGCCATTTAGCGAATGGATCACTTGTTGCTCCCTCGCAATTAATGGCCCTATCTTCCAGGTGGCTATTAGAGCGCTTGTTGCCAGGTCGTGATTAACGCTGCAGTTGCCACCTAGTGATTAGCGGCCCTAGTTGCCAGGTAGCGATTATCAGCACAAGCTGCCACCTAGCGATTAAAGACACTAGTTGCCACATAGCAATTAGTGGCCGTAGCTGCCAGGTGGCTATTAAAGTGGCAGTGGCCAGCTTAGAATCAGCAGCACTAGCTGCCACCTAGCAATTGGAGCGCTGGTTTGTAGCTAGCAATTAGTGGCCCTAGCTACCAGGTGGCTATTAGGGCGCTAGTTGCCAGCTAGTCATTAGCACTCCAGTTGCCATTTAGCGTTTTGCGACCTAGCTGCCAGCTTTTTGGCCGTCAGCGAAGAAAAATACATAAATTGTATTTATTTTTTACACACATGATATGACACCCTACACATGATGTAGGGGGTCCCCGCTTCCGCTCTGCTTTATTTGATCAAGCAATGTGCATAAAGGCATGTTTTAAGAGTTAACACCTTCAAAATATACCAGATTTTTTGCACCCTGCAGATGTAATGGCAGCCGTCCCAAAACTTTTGTCCCTACAGTTCGCATCCAGCGCCAGTGGCTAAAAGCTCTCTTTCCTTGCAGGGACGACTGGGTGCTGATTGGACTGTGCTACCCAGCAGGCACTGCCTTTCAGGTCATGGCCGACATCAACGACAGGCAGAGCAACACTTTCGATGACATCACCGACTACGGGCCCGTCTTCTCTCTCGCCGAGCTGGAGTCGAAACCGTTGGAGAGGAAGTACTTCTTTGACCAAAACGTCGGGTGAGAACGCCTAACCACTTTTTCCCCCCCTCCAACTAATACGTAAATAAATACACACTTCTTTTTCGTCTCATTTCCCCGCAGTTTGCTGTGGCTCTACCTTCGGGCCCGCCATGGTCGTGATGGCCACAGCTACTGCTCCTTCAAAGGCTGTGAGAGAGTAAAAATCACAGCTACGACGTCCTCCCAGCAGACCTGCAACTGCACCGGCAAGGCCTATCCCAAATATGCCAAAAGCCCCTCAGCTGCGGTGCCCATGCCGGCTGAAAACACGCAACCCTGCAAGGACTGCGGAGCCAAGCAGGTTTGCTTTGTCACATCATTGTTACATTGCATTTTACAGATGTATTTTTACAATTACAACAGAACTACATTAGCATATACAATATAAATAATTATAGTGAAGTAAATAGTCACTAGAATCCGTGCAATTCCGGTAGTCAAACTGAAATGCTAACGTTAGCATGCCGACACTTGTAATGCAACATGTACCAAGTGCAAACTTAGCTAGACAAGCGAGCATGCTAACAGTTAGCATGGGTCACGTATCAAGTTTAATGACTGTAAGGCAGGTGTGTCCAAACTACAACCCGCCAGGCTATTTAATTTGACCCGCAAGACGGCTGTTCAATAAGGAATTAATTGGGCTTGTTGTGGTCATATATATATATACATATACATGCAATTAACCAGCGGTCTGATAGCTGAAGATATGACGCCATCTAGTGGCCATTAAGGGTAACTAAAGTCAGTGAGCATTATACTTTCATGTAAGTAAAGCGCAGCATTAACTATATGTTACAATCCAAACAACCTTCTCTAGTCATGATGCAGAAAAATGCATGCAGAACAAAAATTCGACAAACATGGTCACACATAACACAATCTGCTCACAGAACTTATTATTAAAAAAGTCCTATTGCCATGAAAAAAATCTAAATTACACTCATTTAAATCCATTAAAATATGTAAAACACTCTCTCCATACGTATCCATGTTTGGCGCATTTTAGCTGCTTGATATTTCTGGTTGATTACAAAACTTTAAAAAGGCCGTCACGCAACTCAACAAGGGAGGAGTTTAACTTTTACATACTCTCAATAACCAATTCTAAAATGTTTAAATTATATATCTATTATATTATTATAATATGTACACATATATGTGTAGGCTTTATCTTATATATATATATATATCTATATATATATATATAGATATATATCTATATATATATATATATATATATATATATATAGATATATATATATATATATAGATATATATCTATATATATATATATATATATATATTCCCACCTTCTACCTTCCTAGTCACCTCCTTTGTGTCCTTGGGCAAGACACTTCACCCTTTGCCTCTGATGGCTGCTGGTTAGCGCCTTGCATGGCAGCTCCCGCCATCAGTGTGTGAATGTGTGTGTGAATGGGTAAATGTGGAAATACTGTCAAAGCGCTTTGAGTACCTTGAAGGTAGAAAAGCGCTATACAAGTACAACCCATTTATCATTTATTTATATATATATATATATATATATATATATATATATATATATATATATATATATATATATATATATATATATATATACACACATATACAGTCGTGGTCAAAACTTTACATACACTTGTAAAAGACATAATGTCATGGCTGCCTTGAGTTTCAAATAATTTCTACAACTCTTATTTTATTGTGATAGAGTGATTGGAGCACATACTTGTTTGTCTCAAAAAACATTCATGAAGTTTGGTTCTTTTATGAATTTATTATGGGTCTACTGAAGATGTGACCAAATCTGCTGGGTCAAAAGTATACATACAGCAATGTTAATATTTGGTTACATGTCCCTTGGCAAGTTTCACTGCAATAAGGCGCTTTTGGTAGCCATCCACTAGCTTCTTGCAAGCTTCTGCTTTAATTTTTGACCACTCCTCTTGACAAAATTGGTGCAGTTCAGCTAAATTTGTTGGTTTTCTGACATGGACTTGTTTCTTCAACATTAGCCTCTCAGTCCATGGCGATGCAAAACACGCTTGACTGTGGACACTGACACCTGTTTTCCAGCAGCTTCCAATTCATTGTAGACCTGCTTTTTGGTGGTTCTCCGTTGACTCTTGATCATCCTGACCAATTTTCTCTCAGCTGCAGGTGATAGCTTGCGTTTTCTTCCTGATCGTGGCAGTGACAAAACTGTGCCATGCACTTTATACTTACGAACAATTGTCTGCACAGTTGCTTTTGGGACCTTAAACTGCTTTGAAATGGCTCCAAGTGACTTTCCTGACTTGTTCAAGTCAATGCTGAGTTCCTTTGACTTTCCCATTGTCGCGTTTGTAACCGAGTCTAATGACTGCATCACATGAGCCCTATTTAAATGGGCTCAGAGAAGTCAACAGGTGTCGCCAATCATAATTACTGACATGAATTTAAGAGGCCATGCCATGAAGCTAATTTGATTTGATTGTAACTTTTCTACATCACCAAAATGTATGTTGCTGTATGTATACTTTTGACCCAGCAGATTTGGTCACATTTTCAGTAGACCCATAATAAATTCATAGAAGAACCAAACTTCATGAATTTTTTTGTGACCAACAAGTATGTGCTCCAATCACTCTATCACAAAAAAATAAGAGTTGTAGAAATAATTGGAAACTCAAGGCACCCATGACATTATGTCCTTCAAAAGTGTATGTAAACTTTTGACCACGACTGTATGTATATACGGTTCCGATGCGATAAAAACTGTAGGAAAAGAAGGGTGTCAACCTTTTACGGGATAGCTGAATCAGAATAACATATACTGAAATTTTGCAAATGTAACAAAAATTACAGGTACATAAGTATTCACAGCCTTTGCTCAATACTTTGTTGTTGCAGCTGTAGCCCCCTACAGGGCCAGCAAAAATATCTGTTTCTTAAGTGAAAAAATAATGACTAAAGTGATGAAGCTGTATTTTCATTTGCACTTTAATTTTATTGACAGTTTAGTTAACACATGTAATTAACATTAATATAGCTTATTTATTTAATGTAAATGTATTTTTCATCATTCATTTGAGTCCCTTCTTATGCAGTATTGTCACGGTTGGTAAAACTGGTGGACCCAAATGCAGAAAAGACAAACAGGATTAAAGTTCAAGGGTTATTATTAATAACACCAGAGGGAAAGGAGGGAGCTCGTAGTCTTTGGCTTTGCAGTCCAGGAGAGCACACTGAGGCTAGCAGGCTGAGGCTAGCAGGCCGAGGCTAGCAGGCCGAGGCTAGCAGGTTGAGGCTAGCAGGTTGAGGCTAGCAGGCTGAGGCTGGCAGGCTGAGGCTGGCGGGCTGAGGCTAGCAGGCTGAGGCTAGCAGGTTGAGGCAGGCACACACGGCAGGTAGGGAACTGAAGGCAGAGGAAAAAAACAGGGGTAGAATGAGGAGCCAAAAAATACAAAAATGGCAGATTCGCAAGATTATCAAAAGTGCTAGACTTCTAGAACAAACGGGCGAGAAGCGTTACCACATGTAAAAGGTGAAACGATCTGGCGATCGCGCCGAGAGAAGTCCAAACATTTGAAGGCTGCAGGTGATGAGTTGATGGCAGGCAGGTGAGTGATTAGAGTGCTGGGATCAGCTGTGCCAGGCTGAGAGCTGGAGCCAAGCCAACACCCAAAACACGCCCACTCTCCCAAAGACACACACAGAGACAAACAGACAGAGACTGTGACAAGCATAATTGATTAGATAAGGTTTGTGTGCTAAATAAATAATCATCTTTGCGATTAACACATGGATTCATGTCATGTGACAAGCTTGTAAACTGCAAGTAGGTTAGTCAAGGTCCATGGTGCTGAAGAGGGGGAAGGTGGTCAACAAATTCCGATTCTCAATCTCAGGAACGGTCATTCCATCCATCACGGAGCAACCAGTCAAGAGCTTAGGAAAGCTCTTTGACTCCAGCCTGAAGGACTCTGCTGCTATCCAGAAGTCTGCTGAAGAGCTTGGAGGGTGGCTCACCAAAGTAGACAAGTCTGGCCTACCTGGTAGATTCAAAGCCTGGATCTACCAGCACTCCATCCTTCCCAGAGTCCTGTGGCCTCTCCTTGTATATGCAGTCTCAGTAACAACAGTGGAATCCTTTTGAAAGGAAGATCAGCAGCTTTCTGCGGAAATGGCTGGGTCTCCCCCGCAGCCTCAACAGTGCTGCTCTGTACGGGACAAGCAACATCCTGCAGCTACCCTTCAGTGGGCTCACTGAAGAATTCAAGGTGGCACGCACAAGAGAAGCCCTACAGTACAGAGACTCCACGGACTGCAAGGTGTCATCAGCCGGGATTGAAGTGAGGACAGGAATGAAGTGGAAGGCAGTGGAGGTGGCTGAGTCATGCCTTAGGCAAAAGGCACTGGTTGGGACCATAGCAACAGGGAGGACTTTCTATGACCCAATAGAAGTTGGCTACCGTGGCTTTGCAGGACGCTCCCTCTGCAAGGTGCTTGGCCGATTGGGAGTCACAGGGGCGGCCAAAAGGAGGGCCATTCAATCCGCAAGTGAAGCGGCAGAGAAAGCCACGAGGTGGTTGTGGCTGAAAATGGCAGATCCGTGGGTTGCTACTGGGACACAAGCAGGGACTTGATCACCCCGGCTGGGTCGCCTGGACGAGGGTGTCTGATGTTGCGAGACCCGAAACACCTGATGAATCCAGGATACATCACTGATGATTGTGTCCCAGTGCATCCAGGAGATGTATCTTTCAAGATATAATAACTGAATATGATTGAAATCAAAAGTAAGATTAATAATTCAGTGTTAATATTTGAGTGGGCCCCGGGCCCCTCTGTAGTGTAAAAGTTCGGCCCCCAAGGTCAAAAAACTTCTGTTATAAAGTAATTTTTCTCGTTTGTAAGTAAACATTGAAGAGTAATGACGCCATTTCACTTTTTACAGTGTGTAGTTTAGTCTGGTCATGTGACTGCCAGGATCCGTTTGATTGGTGAAATGGTGTCATGTGATCAAATAGCTCTAACAAGCCAAATGTATACATATTTTTAATGCACTATAAAAACAGGAAACAGATTTTTCGATAGAAAAAAATAGCAAATTAGAATTTTGCGGGGAAAAAACAGTGATACAGTTTCTCCATGTACAGTAATGCACTATGAAAAAATGGCCTTAGATTTTACAGTAAAAAAAACTGGCATTAACATAATACAACAGTGGTACTGTTGTTCAATTTACAGTAATTTAGTGTTAAAAACAATGCAAATTTTACAGTAAAATTTTGGTGTCTGACCTGCCAGTTTTTTCTACCATAAAATCTATAGATATTTTTTTCACAAGCTAACTAGTTGCGTTTGAATTTGAGACCCCTGCTCTAAGGTAAAGTTGTAACTTTTTGACGCTAAATGGAATATGATAATCTTGGTCGCCAGGCTTCGCCCACGTCCTACAATGAAAACCTAAACGCTTCGAAATTGATCATCCTCCATACGTCTAATCTGTGTGAGAACTGGTTAGAGAATAATACTTTTTAAAAAAATTGAGAAAATTAAAATGATCTTTTTTAAATGTTTTGAGGTTAAAGGTGTACATAAAAGATGCAGAGTTGTATGCTAACTGAATTAGTCACACAACTGTGACAATCTCTACTACCTTCTGATTAATTAATGCTGGTATGAGGCTATATTCCTCCCTTGTGCTGTATGGTAAATATCGCTGTTTGGCCTGCGGACCATTGGCACATTTTCACTTTGGCCCTTGGAGGCAGAACGTCTGGGCACCCATGCTGTAAAAAAAAAAATTGGAGCGATCGGAATGAAACTCAATAAAACAAAGTGAAAGTCGCGTTTGGTCATCACAAACATACTCAAGGAAAAGCAGGGTTTCCCCTAATGTCATTGAATGTGACGTGCCGCCACAGCATTTTAATTACCGCCACACCTTGAAAATTAGGGCTTTTTTTTACTTGAAAACAAATTAAAGTAATATAATATATTGCAGCTCCCAGAAATCACACAAAGTCCGACACTGTCTTTAACTTACTTTTATTACCAATCTTATGATAACAAACGGCACAATTCCAACAGGTTTTACCTCCCATGCAAACACATTCGCCTCGTGAGTCCACACTTCACACCGACACACAACAACACTTCCTCATTCTCCGCCAATCACCTTTAAGGCACATACAACATTAACATTAGCTAGTCATTACAGTATGAAATGATATATATAGCCTATTATTTGTGCACTATTGACAAGGGATGCACGGAAAACTTGACCACCAGAAAAAAGACTTTGATCATCGAAAACCGTGCTACTGAAACCGGATGTAAACAAAACGCACGCCATTGTCTGGAGCGTTGTCAGCATGTCTGTGATGTGGACCTGATTTGCTGCTTCCTTTCCTCAGCGTGTGTTCACGAGTGAGCCGTGGACGTCCTACCTCCAAACACGAGTCAAGTCTCTCAGCGTGAGGGAGCAGCAAAAAGGCGACGCCGAGTCCTTTATTGCTGTGAGTGGAACACGCAAACAATGCACGTCACGCCTTGGCCTGTTGGCAGCCATGTTATTTGTGTCTGCCACCGCACAGGCTAATGAGGAAGTGATGGCCTTCAATCAGCCTGGCTATCTCGTGGTCTCTGTGGACGCCTGCTCGGGAAAAGTCACCACGAAGGTCCAATTCTCCAAGATGGACACCAAAATGAAGCATCACCTCGAAAATGGCATACCGACCAAGTGAGTGGGGGGGGATTGACTTGCAAGTTTAATAGAAGGGTTCAATGCTGACTTGTTTCTCCTGCGGGTGTGAAGGTCCATAGTGCTGGTGGCCACACATGGTCAGCCTGAAGGCCTGGCTGATGTGGCTCCATGTCTTGTCTCTTTGGGGCTGGCCAAGGCTGCTGATCTTCACAATAAAGGTTGGTGGCGCTCTCACTGCAAATGTAATACTGAAAATATATAATTTGACTACAAACCCCGTTTCCATATGAGTTGGGAAATTGTGTTAGATGTAAATATAAACGGAATACAATGATTTGCAAATCATTTTCAACCGCTATTCAATTGAATGCGCTACAAAGACAAGATATTTGATGTTCAAACTTTTAAACTTTATTTTTTTTTTGCAAATAATAATTAACTTAGAATTTCATGGCTGCAACACGTGCCAAAGTAGTTGGGAAAGGGCATGTTCACAACTGTGTTACATGGCCTTTCCTTTTATCAACACTCAGTAAACGTTTGGGAACTGAGGAGACACATTTTTTAAGCTTCTTAGGTGGAATTCTTTCCCATTCTTGCTTGATGTACAGTTAAGTTTTTCAACAGTCCGGGGGTCTCCGTTGTGGTATTTTAGGCTTCATAATGCGCCACACATTTTCAATGGCAGACAGGTCTGGACTAAAGGCAGGCCAGTCTAGTACCCGCACTCTTTTACTATAAAGCCACGTTGATGTAACACATGGCTTGGCATTGTCTTGCTGAAATAAGCAGGGGCGTCCATGGTAACGTTGCTTGGATGGCAACATATGTTGCTCCAAAACCTGTATGTACCTTTCAGCATCAATGGCGCCTTCACAGATGTGTAAGTTACCCATGTCTTGTGCACTAATACACCCCCATAACATCACAGATGCTGGCTTTTCAACGTTGCGCCTATAACAATCCGGATGGTTCTTTTCCTCTTTGGTCCGGAGGACACGACGTCCACAGTTTCCAAAAACAATTTGAAATGTGGACTCGTCAGACCACACAACACTTTTCCACTTTGTATCAGTCCATCTTAGATGAGCTCAGGCCCAGCGAAGCCGACGGCGTTTCTGGGTGTTGTTGATAAACGGTTTTCGCCTTGCATAGGAGAGTTTTAACTTGCACTTACAGATGTAGCGACCAATTGTAGTTACTGACAGTGGGTTTCTGAAGTGTTCCTGAGCCCATGTGGTGATATCCTTTACACACTGATATCGCTTGTTGATGCAGTACAGCCTGAGGGATCGAAGGTCACGGGCTTAGCCGCTTACGTGCAGTGATTTTTCCAGATTCTCTGAACCCTTTGATGATATTACGGACCGTAGATGGTGAAATCCCTAAATTCCTTGCAATAGCTGGTTGAGAAAGGTTTTTCTTAAACTGTTCAACAATTTGCTCACGCATTTGTTGACAAAGTGGTGACCCTCGCCCCATCCTTGTTCGTGAATGACTGAGCGTTTCATGGAATCTACTTTTATACCCAATCATGGCACCCACCTGTTCCCAATTTGCCTGTTCACCTATGGGATGTTCCAAATAAGTGTTTGATGAGCATTCCTCAACTTTATCAGTATTTGTGGCCACCTTTCCCAACTTCTTTGTCACGTGTTGCTGGCATCAAATTCTAAAGTTAATGATTATTTGCAAAAAATTTTTTTTTATCAGTTTGAACATCAAATATGTTGTCTTGTAGCATATTCAACTGAATATGGGTTGAAAATGATTTGCAAATCATTGTATTCCGTTTATATTTACTACTAACACAATTTCCCAACTCCGGATTATGCGGCGCATTAAAGGGTCATATTATATATTTTTTACTACATTTAAAAGACTTCCTTGGGGTCTACATAACATGTAATGGTGGTTCTTTGGTCAAAATGTTGCATAGATGATGTTTTATAGAACATCTTCAAGTTACTTTCTGACCGTCTCTTCAGGATGCGTCGTTTTAATTACGTGCCTCCACTTCGACGGCGTCTTTTCCGCGTCATCTTTCGGTAGTTTGTAGCGCTTCCATAGCGAACCTACTGACAGATTTAAGTTAGAACTGTATGTTACTTTGTATTAGAAATGGCAACAGCAGAGGATGAATGCCCCACAAGAAGAAAATAGAGAAAAAGAAGGAGATTACTGACTACAGACTACAAATTTCGGGATTTATGCAGATTGCATATACACATTAGCAGATACCAGAAGGTAAGAAAAGTTGGTTGCGGATCATTTTTGGGAAACAAAACGCCAGATAATATGTCTGCTAATAGGTGCCATTTTGGAGGCCTTATATACACACCATAATAATACCACATCCAAATATGCTGCCAATTTCAATGAATAAACATTTTTCAGCAAAATGTGTGTGTTTAAAAATTCAGTTTGTTAAAATACATTGTTTTAAAATTCAGTGTGAAAATTTTATTTTAAAAAAATCGATTCAGTGCAACATTTTTTTTCAAATTTCAGTGTAAAAAAAGTTCAGTGCAGACAAATTCAGTGTATAAAAAGTCAGTGTGTAAAAATTTAGTTTATAAAAATCCTGTGTCAAAATCAGTGTGTTTGTCTTTTGGTCAAAGGTTACTCTCCAAATGGGTTTATTTTGTGATTGACATCGCCTTTCCAATGTTCAATCAAAACATTTCAGTTTTTGCTGATATTACAATCAGACACTTGGCCCAACCTCTTTTGCCACTCCTCTCTCATTCCTAAAAGCAATATAATATTTGCATGTTTTTTTTGTCTCTCTTCTTGCTTTTTTCCTCCTTTCTGTAGCATCGTAAAACTTTTTCCTTTGTAAATTGATGTTATTTGGCATCTCAAATTCTTAAAAGACCTTAGCTTTTAAAATGTCAGTGTATAAACATTCAGCGTAAAAAAACAATTCACTGTAAAAAAAAATCAATGCAGAAAAATGTAGTCAAATTTTTTGAATAAAAATTCAATGTAGAAAAAAAAATCAGTATAGAAAAATTTGATGTTAAAAAACAATTCAGTGCAAAAAAAGGGGTTGCTTGTAATTAACTCTTAATTTACTGTAAGTGAATATTGAGTTTTGAGGCAACAAATAATTATTCACTGTAATTTAAAAAACGTAATTTTTAAACAGAATTTTTTTACTCAATGAAGTCATCAGCATGCTTAAAAAAAAAAAAAATCAGTTAAAAAAATTCAAATGCAAAAAAATAAAGTACATAAATTCTGTGTCAAAAATAGTTTGTGTAAAAAAGACACAAAAGAACCTCCGTAGACGTTGTCCTAATTTGATGCACAACTTGGTGTAAACGTAGCTGCACTGTCTACCCGGTCTCTCACTGCAGAGAGTCTGGCACTGTGGGCCTTCCAGGGCCGCACCCCCCATCCTCCTTGGGTCTGGCTCCTTGCGGGCCAAGGGGATGAGATCCTGGGCCTGCAGGAGCGCTACTTGCCCCTGGGTCTGGAAGCATACGGCTGCTCAGCGTCTGCAGCTCAAGACACCCGCAAAGACCTGCAGCTGCTGAAGGAAGCCACAGGACTTGAGTGAACCAATGTGAACTGCACCACCCACACAAACACACACACACACACACACACTTCTTGCACACAGAACACACACACCATGTGAACTGCTGAACTTTTTAATTTATTAACAATGGCATATATGTTGTGTTTGCCTCGGGCCTTTAAGTCAATGCACTTTTTTGTCAAGCCAAAGTCAGCGAATGGACCTTTTTTAAATGAAACACAACAAATCAAAGCACCTATTTATATTCATTACGTTGTGTGAAATGAGAACACAAATGTGATCAGAAAGAAAGGGCGCATTAGTTCCACTGAGGCTGGAGGGAGATGATGAGCAGTAGGAACAAATGAGAGAAAACATGTTCGATGGGAAGCAAAACTGGAAGGATGTAGATGCACTAAGTCAAATGTGTTCAAAGAAATGCCAACGCCTCGAAAAACACAACAACAATATTTTAAAAGGCTATTAAACAAAAGCCGATTTTTTTTTAAATAAAAGCTGTTCATACATCACATGCTTATTTAACCCTTGTGCACTCCAAACGGGCATTACGTTTTTTTAAATTTATTTAATTAATTGCATTGTGTTTTTGATTGCAGCGTCGTTGGAATAGGTTTCACACACAAAATATACACACGCTCTCTGAAGAGCCATTCGGCCTCGTTGACTCCCTTTAGAACTGTTATTTTCCATGACAACCCAATTCATCCAATTCTTTGACCGATTGAAAAACAATGTGCCAGAATGTATGGTATAATTCTCAGAGCTTTGATGAGCATAAATGAGTTAACCTGCCATTAAATTGCTGAAATGCAATAAAGATGTTCTTGGGCAGTTAATAAATACATTTAAAAAAGCATATGTGTGTGTATGTGTGTATATACTGTATATATATATATATATATATATATATATATATATATATATATATATATATATATATATATATATATATATATATATATATATATATATATATGTATGTATATCTGTATGTATGTATATGTATATATATGTATATGTAAATATATATGTATATGTGTATATATATATGTATATATATATATATGTTTATTAATTCATATATTTTTATTTTATTTAAAATATATATGTTTTATTTACAAACACACATTTTTTGTTTTATTTTTTATTAAATGTTTTTTATTGTATTGTTAATTTTATTTATATATATATATATATGTAAATTATTTTATACATCTATATAAACAGATATGTATATATTCATTAAAAAAATTACATATATATTTGGAAATAATAAACAATATATTCAAAATAAAGACATCTAATTATTTATTATTAAATGTGTTTATTGTATTTGTTATATATGTGTGATTTTTGTATGTATATGTGTGTGCGTGTATGTGTGTGTGTGTGTGTGTGTGTGTGTGTGTGTGTGTATATATAGACACACACACACATATACACACATATATATATGAGGCGGTATGGCGTAGTGGGTAGAGCGGCCGTGCCAGAAACCTGAGGGTTGCAGGTTCGCTCCCCGCCACTTGACATCCAAATTGCTGCCGTTGTGTCCTTGGGCAGGACACTTCACCCTTGCCCCCGGTGCCGCTCACACTGGTGGAAGAATGAATGATAGGTGGTGGTCGGAGGGGCATAGGCGCAAACTGGCAGCCTCGCGTCCGTCAGTCTACCCCAGGGCAGCTGTGTAGCTTACCACCACCAGGTGTGAATGAGTGATGGGTTCTCACTTCTCCGTGAGCGCTTTGAGTATCTAATAATAGAAAAGCGCGATATAAAATCTAATCCATTATTATTATTATATATATACATATATATATATATATATACACACACACAAATATATATATATGACTTGTGTAAACTCAATAAATTCAACTATTCTCGAGCTCAGTCAGCACTGTGAAACATAATAATTATTTAACAATTTAATAATTTTCAAAGCTGTAATTGCCTCAAATGTTCCACTCTGCAACTTATTTTTTTATAGAAATATTGCATATTTCGCATTTTCCCATGATAAAAACAGGTCAATAATAAAATCTAAAAAACTTCCATTTTTTTCGTTTTTATTTCCACAGACAGACCTGAAATTGATAAAACATTTCAAGCATTATAAGTAAAACAATTGCTGACTTGACACTTAAATGACTGGGTCCCTTTTGTAGCCGAGGAGTTAGTGTCAATGGTCCATTTGAAGCGTGCACAAGGGTTCAATGCCTATTTTCTTACACACAAACATGAATCTGGAGCATTTTGACTCACAAGTCTTTTAACTGGAACACTCCTGTGATCACAGTGCAGCTGCAACAAAAAATAAGCACCTTTTTCTTTTTCTTTTTCTTTTTTATTTAAACAAGTGGACTTCTTTGTGCGTGTCCTGGAGTTGGTGGCGTTAAGTGCAGGTCGCATGTGCAGTAAAAATAAAAAATACTATCACCCTTTCTACCTTATTGAATGATATATACATGTACGGTGATACAGGCGTATGTTGAGGATTATTTAGCAGCCTTGGACCTATCAAAAAGGCCTTTTGGATGTGAGCAGGGCTCCCCCACTGAGCGATTTGTGACTGTGTGTGAAAATATGACTGATTTTATATATATATATACACATATATAAATGTGTATGTATATATGTGTGTATATATGTATGTATATGTGTACTGTACATATGTATGTATATATATATATGCACACTGTATATATACAGTACATATATATGTATATATATATATATATATACAGTATAATATATATACTTGTGTATATATATATTTATATGTGCATGTATATGTGTATATAAATGCATGTATATATATGTGTGTATATATATATACAGTATAATATGTATATGTATGTATATTTATGTACATGTATGCATATATTTATATATATATATATACGTATATATACACACGCAGTATATGTGTGGCCTTGTAACCGCTCGACTGTTTGGAAGTCCATCAGAGAAAAATAGCCTTTTTGTAAGTCGAGTGTATTTGAAGTCATTCTCTACATTTACTGGACAAACTGCTTGTTAATAGTGACTGTTTTTTTTAAATTTTTTATAACCAACATGGATAGCTGAAATAAACATGTATGCTTTGTGATAAATGACCTGCTTCATCACTGGCTGTTATCATTGTGAGCACAAGGTTTCACTTAAAAAAATAAATAAATAAAAATACCACTCCACTTAAACTTAAAGACTGCATAAGTCCGATCCAGATGATTAATAATCAATAGATGAGTGTTTTTTTACAGCTACCGTTGTTCTCTGTTTGACTCGTTTCACTTGATCAAACCTTTTCTAACATTCCACACTACAAAATAAAAGTATGTATGATTCCTGCTGATTTCATATCGGCTCAATAACAAAAATAATAGAATATAATAGATGCAACTCGGTTGGTAGAGCGGCCGTGCCAGCAACTTGAGGGTTCCAGGTTCGATCCCCGCTTCCGCCATCCTAGTCACTGCCGTTGTGTCCTTGGGCAAGACACTTTACCCACCTGCTCCCAGTGCCACCCACACTGGTTTAAATGTAACTTAAATATTGGGTTTCACTATGTAAAGCGCTTTGAGTCACTAGAGAAAAAGCGCTATGTAAAAATAATGCACACACACAAATTCTGTGTGTTATTTCCCCTGAATGGTCGCCATAAACAAGGTTTGTTTGCATATTACTTTAAATAAGCTGAATTATTTTGTCAACGGAGCAGGAAAAAAAAGTTTTTTACTGGCGGAATAATTTAAAGTTTATTTTAAGTAATGTATCTCAGGTTTTAGTATATATTGGTCTTAAAACTTGAGAGGAAAAATATATATATCTTGATTTCAAATACAAACCTTGCTTGGTTTTATTTTTTTATTTTATTTTGTACTGAGCAGCCAGGACACAGTTGTGTGTAAATTAGCGGTGTCAAACTCGTTTTCACTGAGGGCCCATCGCAGAATTATTTATTATTATATATATTTTTCATGTACGCTGATTTACTGTAAAAAACGGGCAGTTCAGTTGCCAAAATTTTACCGTAGAGTGTACGATGTTTTTTTAGTTTTGTTTTACAATATATACTGTCAATATAAAAACGATGCAACAATTTTTTTGAATACATTTTTTTTAATTGTAAAATTCTGGCAACTCAGCCCCCAAAACATATTTTTACAGTGTACAATGAATAACCTGCTTTAAAATCATGAGTCAAGCCAATATTTAAGTGTTTATTTTTATTTAAGTTTAAAAGATATGAAATTGCATGCAGTGCATGTATTCTTTCTGTCAAAATGGAAAATTGAACACATTTAGTAAATAAAAATACATTATTTGCGGGCCGTATACAATTATGTGACCGGCCAGAATTATTTATTATTATGTATATTTTTTATGTACACTGTAAAAAAAATAAAAAAAATAGATTAGTTGCCAAAATGTTGCCGCAAATTAAGTGTTTTTTTTTTACAATATACAAAACCCCAAACCAGTGAAGTTGGCACGTTGTGTAAATTGTAAATAAAAACAGAATACAATGATTTGCAAATCTTTTTCAACATATATTCAATCCAATCAATCAATGTTTATTTATATAGCCCTAAATCACAAGTGTCTCAAAGGGCTGCACCAGCCACAACGACATCCTCTGTTCAGATCCCACATCAGGGCAAGGAAAAACTCAACCCAATGGGACAATGAGAAACCTTGGAGAGGACCGCAGATGTGAGGACCCCCGCCCCTTAGGGCGACCGGTGCAATGGACGTCGAGTGGATCTAGCACAGTGGTTCTTAACCTGGGTTCGGTGAGTCGGGTTCAGGGGTTCGGCGCAGGTCAAAACACACCCGACTCATCGTGTAAATAAAAACTTCTCCCTATCTGCGTATTATGGATACGGCAACAGCAGAAGTCACACTGATTTGCAAGTGTGTAATTTGTTGTGAGTTTATGCACTGTGTTGGTTTTGTTCTTTGAACAAGGTAATGTTCATGCACGGTTCATTTTGTGCACCAGTAAAAAAAGTTGGTAACACTTTAGTATGGGGAACATATTCACCATTAATTATTTGCTTATTAACATGCAAATTAGTAACATATTGGCTCTTAACTAGTCATTATTAAGTACTTATTAATGCCTTATTCGGCATGGCCTTATTATAACCTTAACCCTGGCCCTAACCCTCTAACCCTAACCCTAACCAAATAACTCTAAATTAAGTCTGTGTTACTTAGAATATGTTCCCCATATTAAAGTGTTACCAACAACATATAACTGTCTTGAATTTAAAAAAAATTTTTATTTTTTTTTCACTACAGAAGTGTTCGGTGAATGCGCATATGAAACTGGTGGGGTTCGGTACCTCCAACAAGGTTAAGAACCACTGAGCTAGCATAATATTGTGAGAGTCTAGTCCATAGTGTATCTAACATAATAGTGAGAGTCCAGTCCATAATGGGGCCAGCAGGAGACCATCCCGAGTGGAGACAGGTCACCAGCGCAGAGACGTCCCCAACCGATGCACAGGCGAGCGGTCCACCCCGGGTCCCGACTTTGGACAGCCAGCGCTTTATCCGTGGCCACCAAACCTGTGCCCCCCCCCCCCACACACACCACAAGGGAGAGGGGGGCAGAGCAGAAAAGAAACAGCAGATCAACTGGTCTAAAAGGGGGGTCTATTTAAAGGCTAGAGCAGGGGTGCTCACACTTTTTCTGCAGGCGAGCTACTTTTCAATTGATCAAGTCATGGGGATCAACCTCATTCATATATATAATTTATATTTACTTATTTATGAAATATATGTTTTTGTTAACAAGTTAAAGGTGTTTAATGATAATGCAAGCATGTTTAACACATCTAGTTAATATTGTTAATAAATTAAAGGTGTTTAATGATAATACAAGAATGTTTAATACATATAGTTAATATTGTTAACATGTTAAAGGTGGGCAGCACGGTGGAAGAGGGGTTAGTGCGTCTGCCTCACAATACGAAGGTCCTGGGTAGTCGTGAGTTCAATCCCGGGATCGGGATCTTTCTGTGTGGAGTTTGCATGTTCTCCCCGTGACTGCGTGGGTTCCCTCCGGGTACTCCGCCTTCCTCCCACCTCCAAAGACATGCACCTGGGGATAGGTTGATTGGCAACACTAAATTGGCCCTAGTGTGTGAATGTGAGTGTTGTCTGTCTATCTGTGTTGGCCCTGCGATGAGGTGGCGACTTGTCCAGGGTGTACCCCGCCTTCCGCCCGAGTGTAGCTGAGATAGGCTCCAGCGACCCTGAAGGGAATAAGCGGTAGAAAATGGATGGATGGATGTTAAAGGTGTTTAAAGATAATGCAAGCATGTTTAACACATATAGTTAATATTGTTAACAAGTTAAAGGTGTTTAATGATAATACAAGCATGTTTAAGACATAGTTAATATTGTTAACAAGTTAAAGATGTTTAAAGATAATACAAGCATGTTTAACACATATAGTTAATATTGTTAACAAGTTAAAAGTGTTTAATGATAATACAAGCATGTTTAACACATATAGTTAATATTGTTAACAAGTTAAAAGTGTTTAATGATAATACATGCATGTTTAACCCATACAGTAAATATTGTTAACAAGTTAAAGGTGTTTAATGTTAATACATGCATGTTTAACACATATAGATTCCTTTCTTTCATGAAGACAAGAATATAAGTTGGTGTATTACCTGATTCTGATGACTTGCATTGATAGGAATCAGACAGTGGTGCTGATAACGTCCGCATTTTCAAAAAAAGTCCTCCTTTCTGTCCAATACCACATGAAAGTGGTTGGTTTTTGGCATCTTATTTGTCCAGCTTCCGTACTTCTTTGTATACACTTTACAAGAAATACATTGGCGGCAAACTCCGTAGCTTGCTAGTTTGTGCACGCCAGCTTTCTGAGACTCTTATGTTGTTAGTGCAGGCAGGATGAAGCAGCGCTTTTATTGTGAAGGCAGGAACTGTGCAGTCTGTCTTTGGAGTTTTGACGACAGGTACGGCGCCAGAGTCTGTTGAAATAAAAAGTGTTTCTCGCCTTCCTGTCGGTAATTTTTTCTTAATAATGAGCTGGCAGCAGCCAGCGTCATCTCAGAAGACCCTCGGGTGCCGTGAATGTCAATCAAGTGACGAAAGTGATGTCATAGTGAAGATTTATGATCGCTCATTTTTAGGACTATTTTTTAATGCCTGGCTGGCGAACGACTGACACACCCTCTGCGATCGACCGGTAGCTCGCGATCTAAGTAATGAGCACCCCTGGGCTAGAGTATACAAATGAGTTTTAAGATGGGACTTAACTGCTTCTACTGAGGTAGCATCTCTAACTGTTACCGGGAGGGCATTCCAGAGATCTGGAGCCCGAATAGAAAACGCTCTATAGCCTGCAGACTTTTTTTGGGCTCTGGGAATCACTAATAAGCCGGAGTTCTTTGAACGCAGATTTCTTGCCGGGACATATGGTACAATACAATCAGCAAGATAGGCAGGAGCTTGACCGTGTAGTATTTTATACGTAAGTAGTAAAACCTTAAAGTCACATCTTAAGTGCACAGGAAGCCAGTGCAAGTGAGCCAGTATAGGCGTAATATGATCAAACTTTCTTGTTCTTGTCAAAAGTCTGGCAGCCTCATTTTGTACCAACTGTAATCTTTTAATGCTAGACATAGGGAGGCCCGAAAATAATACGTTACAGTAATCGAGACGAGACGTAACGAACGCTTGAATAATGATCTCAGCGTCGCCAGTGGACAAAATGGAATTAATTTTAGCGATATTACGGAGATGAAAGAAGGCCGTTTTAGTAACACTCTTAATGTGTGACTTAAACGAGAGAGTTGGGTCGAAGATAATACCCAGATTCTTTACCGAGTCGCCTTGTGTAATTGTTTGGTTGTCAAATGTTAAGGTGGTATTATTAAATAGATGTCGGTGATAAGAGTTAAACCAAGACAAGGCTAAGTCTGACCTACCAATACATGTTTTGATACGCTCTAATAAAATATTATGATCGACGGTATCGAAAGCGGCGCTAAGATCAAGAAGCAGCAACATAGATGACGCATCAGAATCCATCGTTAGCGATAGATCATTAGTCATTTTTGCGAGGGCTGTCTCCGTAGAGTGATTTGCCCTGAAACCGGATTGAAAGGGTTCACAGAGATTGTTAGACGCTAAGTGTTCATTTAGCTGCTGTGCAACAATTTTTTCGAGAATTTTCGAAATAAACGGAAGGTAGGACACCGGCCGGTAGTTTACCATGAGTTTAGGATCGAGGTTAGGTCTTTTGAGTAGAGGATGAATAACTGTCATGTCTGTGTTAATCATGTTTTTGTTTTGCTTGGGTTTTGGGCTCTTTTTTTAGTTCCTGGTTGCACTTCCTTGTTTGGTTTGGTTTCCATGGTCACCCATTAGTTTTCACCTGTCTTGTCACGCACCTGTTTCACATCCTCATGTCACGCACCTGTCTCACGTTTTCACTAATCATGTCACCAGTATTTAAGGCCATTGTTGCCAGGCAGTCGGTCGGCCTGGCGACATCACTCTGTTCACCCTCATGATCCATGCTGCTCTTCCTTTTGCCCCTCTTGTCATGTCAAGTAAGTTTTGTTATTGTTCATAGTTTTTGCCTTTGTGCTAGTGTTTTGTTTTCATAGTCTAGTTTTGTACTTCCGCCATTGTGCGCGCCTTTTGTTTTCATAGTCAAGTTTTTTCCCTCCGCTGTGAGCGCTTTTTATTTATCCCCTTTTGAGCCTTTTTTGAGTTAATATATTAAACATGTCCTCACCTGCACGCCACGTTTGGTCCAATTCCTTTGCACCACGGGAGAACAAACCACGCCACAGACCAAGTCTTGACAATAACCACTTTTTTGAATGCTAGGGGAACAGTGCCGGAGGAAAGTGATACGTTTATAATATTTAACACTGATGGACCTAATAATACAAACAGTTCCTTGATAAGTTTCCCAGGAAGTGGGTCAAGTAAACATGTTGTTTGTTTTATCCCACTTACACGCCGTAGCAATTCCTCTAATGTTATTTCATCAAAAATAGAGAGACTATTTTGGAGGGCAGTGTCCGTCGTATATACAGTCGTATCTGTGTTAATAGAACCCAGTTGTAGCTGAGATGCATTGTCTTTAATCTCCTTTCTAATGAGTTCAATTTTCTTATTAAAGAAATTCATAAAGTCATCTGCCGAGTGGGTGGAGCTATTGGGAGGAGGCCCTTGTTGGGTTAGCGATGCTACTGTACTGAACAAATATTTAGGATCGTTTTTGTTGAGGCGGATGAGATTTGAGAAATATTTAGCTTTAGCTAAGGTAAGCATGCGTTTATAAATGATTAAACTATCACTCCATGCTTGATGGAAAACCTCAAGTTTAGTCGCGCTCTTTGCGTTCCAGCTTTCTACATGATAATTTAAGAGCTCTAGTTTCTTCTGTAAACTGAACTGCCTAAGTGCTTGATTTTATACACCGGGCCAAGTGATTAGGACACCTGATTCTCATCATTTGGATGGGTGGCCAAATACTTTTGGCAATATAGTGTATGTTGCTCCAAAACCTGTATGTACCTTTCTGCATTAATGGTGCCTTCACAGATGTGTAAGTTACCCATGCCTTGGGCACTAATACACCCCCATACCATCACAGATGTTGGCTTTTGAACTTTGCGCCTATAACAATCCGGATGGTCCTTTTCCTTTTTGGTCCGGAGGACACGACGTCCATAGTTTCCCAAAACAATTGGAAATGTGGACTCGTCAGACCACAGAACACTTTTACACTTTGCATCAGTGTATCTTAGATGAGCTCAGGCCCAGGGAATCCGGCGGCGTTTCTGGGTGTTGTTGATAAATGGCTTTCGCTTTGCGTATTAAAGTTTTAACTTGCACTTACAGATGTAGAGACGAACTGTAGTTACTGACAGTGGTTTTCTGAAGTGTTCCTGAGCCCATGTGGTGATATCATTTACACACTGATGTCACTTTTTGATGCAGTACCGCCTGAGGGTTCGAGGGTCTGTAATATCATCGCTTACATGCAGTGATTTCTCCAGATTCTCTGAACCTTTTGATGATATTACGGACCGTAGATGGTGAAATCCCTGAATTCCTTGCAATAGCTCGTTGAGAAATGTTGTTCTTAAACTGTTCGACAATTTGCTCACGCATTTGTTCACAAAGTGGTGACCCTCGCCCCATCCTTGTTTGTGAATGACTGAACATTTCATGGAAGCTGCTTTTATACCCAATCATGGCACCCACCTGTTCCCAATTAGCCTGTTCACCTGTGGGATGTTCCAAATAAGTGTTTGATGAGCATTCCTCCACTTTCTCAGTCTTTTTTGCCACTTGTGTCAGCTTTTTTGAAACATGTTGCAGGCATCAAATTCCAAATAAGGTAATATTTGCAAAAAATTACAAAGTTTTACAGTTCAAACGTTAAGTATCTTGTCTTTGCAGTCTATTCAATTGAATATAGGTTAAAAAGGATTTGCAAATCATTGTATTTTGTTTTTATTTACCATTTACACAACGTGCTAACTTCACTGGTTTTGGGTTTTGTATACTGGAAATAAAAAGCACCTCTCTTTTTATTGTAAAATCTACGGTTGTTGTTGTTTTTATTGTGCATCACTGTAAATGGGAAAAAACGATGCAATCAATCAATCAATCAATCAATCAATCAATGTTTATTTATATAGCCCTAAATCACAAGTGTCTCAAAGGGCTGTACAAGCCACAACGACATCCTCGGTACAGAGCCCACATAATGTTATTTGTTTTTGTTTTATTACGATTCTGGCAACTGAGCTACCAAAAATCATGTTTACAGTGTACAATTCGATGAATAACTTGCTTTAAAAGTCAATATTTACGTATTTATTTGTATTTTAACAAAAACATTTTTAGAGTGTATGATCATATTTGCTGTGATATTATTTAAAGTTTAAAAGGTATGAAATTGCATGTGTTTTTTTCTGTCAAAATGGAAAGTTGAAGACATTTGGTAAATTAAAAAGACAAAATATTCCCAGGCAGATAAAATGATGCGGCCTTGATTGTGACACCTGTGCTGTAAATCCTCCCTCAGTGTGTTCATTTTTCTCTTCTATGGTCATGGTCACTTTAGTGGGATGACGTCACAGAAACAAAATATATCAATCAAGTTCCTCCACTACACCGGGGGTCAGCAACCCGCGGCCCTCGATCCGCATGCGGCTCTTCAGTGCCGCCCTAGTGGCTCCCTGGAGCATTTTTAAAAAATAATTGAAAATGGAAAAACATGGGGTGGAAAATAATTGTTTTGTTTTAGTATGTTTTTTGTTTGAGGACAAACATGACACAAACCTTCCCAATTGTTAGAAAGCCCACTGTTTAATATGTTTGTGTGCATGCTTCACTGATGACAGTGTTTGGTGAACATCGTTTTGTCCTACTAATTTCGGCGGTTCTTGAACTCACCATAGTGTGGACTGTGACGCAACAGTTTGTTTACATGTAAAATCTTCTGGTCAGTGCATGACTGCAAGCTAAACAATGCTAACATGCTATTTAGGCTACGTACATATTGCATCATTATGCCTCACGTGTAGGTATATTTGAGCTAATTTAATATCCTTTACGTTTATCCTCTTTGTATATAATTTAGTTTTGCATGTCTCATGACACATTATCTGTATGTAATATTGGCTGCATTTCAGAGAGTTGTTTGTGTGCCATGTTGTTCCAGACCACAGCAAACATTACCTAGCTTGCCAAAGATTGTAGTAAATCTATTAAAAGAAGTCAGCCTGTCGTTTCCTTTAACTTGGACACACACATCAATACCTTTGGCCAGTAATTTCCAGGAGTTATCTCACCTTCTGAGTAGTCTCTGATTTACTTATGCTTTCTAATGTGTGGAATGAATAATACATTTCAACATTTCTGTCAACATTTCTGCGACACGTAGTAATTTTGATAGTAGGCTGTTATAGCTAATATAGACACTTACGTCTTGTGTTGCCTTCATTATAAGACTTATATACAGCTTTTAATTTTTCGCGGCTCCAGACAGATTTGTTTTTTGTATTTTTGGTCCAACATGGTTCTTTCAACGTTCAGCACTAAACTTTACTAAAATCTCATTAAAATGTTTTTTTTATTATTTTTGCACTTCCCTTGTTTTGCCGCTAGGGGGCGGCCTGACGCCTACTACACATGACTATTATTGTGTAGGACAAGTGTAAAGACATGAGATTATATGAAGAAGAAGAATTGGATGTGCTTCCAAAACAAAAAGGTGTATGATGAGAATAGGAACAAATCCAATACAGATCACTTTTAGATGTCCCTGACAGTAAATACAATCAAATTCTTATTTTCCATCAATGATTTACATTTTTTACCATTTCTCATCTGTCGTTGCTTTAGCAATCAGTCATCGGTGTTATTGCCTTAACTTTTTTTTTTATCCTCTCACTTTATGTTGTTGCTTCTTAATTACTGCTTCGGAATTGTGTAACACAGAGTTTTAACCGTGCAAACACAATTAGAGAAATGCCAAGGCTAAAAATAAGTTGTGTAATATTGTGTGTGTGTGTGTGTGTGTGTGTGTGTGGGTGGCTGCACTTACAGTATGGGCCCTCACGCCGTCTTCATGTGTATTCCTTTGCTTAAAAGGAAGAAAAACAACTTTATTATAATAACGAGGACCAGAGGCCTCCACACTATTAATGTCCAAGTGCAGTGTTGTTGTTTTTTTTACTCTTTGAAATAAACATGAGTGTACAGTAGTTAACAAAATAAAGCCTTTTTAAGTGGACACGCTCCTCTTTATTATGAAACGGTCAAATAATGCAACTCTCCCCGTCCGAATATGACAAGGGAAAAAGTTGCAATTCATTACAATACAAGAAAAGTGTAATGCAATATGTGTTATTACTTGTAAATATATATATATATATATATATATATATATATATATATATATATATATATATATATATATATATATATATATATATATATATTGAAATGAATATTTTCATAGCATAGTTATTGAAATATATTTATTAATTAGGAAGTCAAATAAAACTAGATAAGGCAATTCCTGAAGAAATTGCGTGTGAATTCTCCAATACTGAAGTTGAACTGAAATGCTGACAGAATGTAGTATGAATGTAAGAATGGTTTGAATGTTGAAGAGTTTGAATTTCCAGAAAAAAACAGAATATGGTTTGGAACTTGGGAAAGTGTTAGTTTGAATGTCCAGGATGAGTGGTATGTGTTGATGTTGCAATGGTTTGAATAGGTAGAAAAATGTGGGAATTGTGCAACTTGAAAAATGTCCCATTCATTTCAATGGAAACTTCCTGGAACTTTAGGAATGTTGGGAAAAGCGGGATTTTTAAAAAATGATTAAGATCATGAATGTCCTGAATGAGCTCAAGTGGTTGATGTTGAAATTGTTTAAATCGGTCAAGAAATGTTGAATTGGTAACAGTTTTTAATTGAGAAATTCCTGGAATTTTTCTAGTTCCTTAACCAACTTGGTTTTTGTCCTGAATATGAGGAGTGTTGTGACGGTGGAACGGTTGAAATGGGTTGGAAAAATGTGAAAGGAGTAGTCGAGTTTTAAAAAAGAAGGGTGGAAATAGATTACCAAAAAACGGGAATTCCTGGAAATGTGTTGATTGTGGAAACATGGTAGTTTGAATGTCCAGGATGAGTGGAATGTGTTGAAGGTGGAAAAATGTGGGAATTGTGGAAGTTTGAAAAATTGACAATTCAATGGGGGAATTATGGGAAATCCGGGAATTTTTTTAGAATTGTGGAAGTAGAGCACACAATTCCTGAACAGGCTGAATATTTTGAAGTTGAAACAGTTTGAATTAGATGACAAATGTGGGAATTGTGGAACTTTGAAGAATGTCCTATTCAAAAAATTTGGGAATTTCAGGAAAAGAGGGAATTTTTTTGAAAATGCTAAACTACTTGTTGTACTTATGGTCTGAATGAGTTGAAATGGTTGGTGTTGGAATTTTTCAAATCGGTCGAGAAATGTTGAGGAAGTAACATTTTTAATTGAAAAATGGTATTAAGGAATTTCGGGAAAACCGGGAATTTTTCCAGTTCGAAAAACGACTTCGTTTTTTGTCCTGATTAAGAGGAATGTTTGGACGGTGGAAAGGTTGAAGTGGGTTGAAAAATGTGGGAAGAGTAGTCACCAGAAAAAAGGGTCAAAAAAGGGTTTGAAAAAATGGGAATTCTGGGAATTCCTGGAATTTTTTAGAACTCTGAAAAATTATAGTTTGAATGTCCAGAATAGTTGAAGGTTGAATGGTGTGAAAAATGTGGAAATGGTGGAAATTTGAAAAATGGCCAATTCATTTTGAATGGGAAAAATGTCCCAGAAAATCTGGAATTCTGGGAAATCTGTGAATTTTTGGAATTTTTCTGGGGAAAGCCCACGATTCCTGAATAGGATGAACAGTTGAAGTTGGACGGGTTTGAATCGGATGTAAAATGTGGAAGGTAGAGCGCGCCAAAATCGGGAGAAGAAGAAGAAGAAAAAGTTGAATAAATAGAAGAATTTTGGTGTAGACAACCACATGTGTGAATGTTTGGAGCATCGCTCTGGCTGCAGTGCCCTCTGCTGGTTGTTCAGGGGAGTGTGTAGGTCACATTTATTTGTGCATCTGGTTTATGGAAGGAATGTCTCATCGACACAAAAGCAAAAAAGCGATCCACATATGCAAATTCAATACAAATACAAATACAAAATGAAGCATATTTATATTCAAATCTCAAAAATATATTTACAAATACACGTTTATTTATACAAATTCTTAATTTATTTGTATGTCACATTTTTATATTTACAAAGTTTATTTGTATATATTTTCAAATCACAAAAATATATTCACAAACACGTGTTCATTTATACAAATGATCTATTTGTATATCACATTTATATTTGTATTTGTATATTTATTAATATATGCATATGTATTAATATCATATTGATATATATAAGTTAATGTGAGACAATTCTACTTCCATAGAGAAGTCAACATCAAAAATATGAATTGCTAATTATTGGACTATGTTGCCCCCCCAAACTCCCCACACTAGGTGTTAAATGGTTTGATCGGTTCCAGTCGACTCCCTGCTGACTCTCGGTGAAGGTGCTCCTGAATAATTAAACAATTCCGACTGCCTTGTCGGGGGTCCGTTGCCATGACGACCCCTCCTCCGGAGTCCCTCTCTGTCGTGGGGCGTGTAAATCTGCCGTCTGCTTAATGTCACCCCAACAGCGAGCGTTGAGCCGCTGCACAAAGAGGTGTGGCCACCGGGGGGCAGGTTAACCAGGGGTGACCAAACCACGGCCCGGGGGTCAAGTGAAGCCCACCAGGAACCTGGCCCTTTAAATATCTGACAATCTGATTGCTTCGAATTCGCGCCCCCATATTGTGGAGAACGCCAGTAAATCTGGTCAACGTCCATGAATTGTGATTTGAAGTACATTTTAGCACAGTATTTACATATACTGTAAGAACACAAGGTCGCACATAACACAACCTACTCACGGAACTTGGTGGATAGTAAAAAAAAACATGTCCATGCACCATACATAATGCAAAACTACACCCATTTAAATCCATTACAATGCATATGGGAAAAATTAAAAACACTCTTTCCACACTTATGCATGTCGAACTTTCACATATTCTTAATATCCAATTATAGTAATTGTCAATTATATATCCATTATATTAATATATTATGTGTACTATATATATATATATATATATATATATATATATATATATATATATATATATATATATATATATATATATATATATATATATATATATATATATATGTATTTTTGACCACTCCTATTGACAAAATTGGTGCAGTTCATCTACATTTGTTGGTTTTCCGACATGGACTTGTTTCTTCAGCATTGTCCACACATTTAAGTCAGGACTTTGGGAAGGCCATTCTAAAACCTTAATCCTAGCCTGATTGTGTTTGGGGTCATTGTCCTGTTGGAACACCCAACTGCGCCCAAGACCCAACCTCCGGGCTGATGATTTTAGGTTGTCCTGAAGAATTTGGAGGTAATCTTCCTTTTTCATTGTCCCATTTAAAGCACCAGTTCCATTGGCAGCAAAACAGGCCCCGAGCATAATACTACCACCACCATGTTTGACGGTAGGTCTGGTGTTCCTGGGATTAAAGGCCTCACCTTGTCTCTTCCAAACATATTGCTGGGTATTGTTTACCTGACTCTCGCCAGACCCTTGTAGTTCGCTGAGCTCCACACAAGGATCTGGGCTCGAGGGCATTGCAAACTCCTTCAAGATAGCAAAAAATAATGAACCAATCAGGATCGCTGGGCAGGATTTCATAAATGTGATGTAGCGCCGAAACAACTGTTTGATCCAATATTTCGGCTGTTCTGTTTTGGATTTCGCTCTCATCAGCGTCACAGATTGATTTCGATGTGAGTGGTTGAAGTAGCACGTCATTCAAGATAACGGACAAGTGGTTTATCCAATCACACACAATGATGTTTTTACAATGCCCTGCCTTCTGAAATACATCTCCTATTGAGAAGTCCCAGATCAACGTGTGGAGCTCAGCCAACTACAAGGATCTGGCGAGAGTTAGATTAGGGTATAAGAACTTTCCTCCAGAAGGTCTTATCTTTGTTCATGGGATGTCAGATGAAACAAAAATTGAGCTGTTTGGCCACAATACCCAGCAATATGTTTGGAGGAGAAAAGGTAAGGCCTTCAATCCCAGGAACACCATGCCTACCGTCAAGCATGGTGGTGGTAGTATTATGCTCTGGGGCCTGTTTTGCTGCCAATGGAACTGGTGCTTTACAGAGAGTAAATGGGACAATGAAAAATGAGGATTACCTCCAAATTCTTCAGGACAACCTACAATCATCAGCCCGGAGGTTGGGTCTTGGGCGCAGTTGGGTGTTCCAACAGGACAATGACCCCAAACACACGTCAAAAGTGGTAAAGGAATGGCTAAATCAGGCTAGAATTAAGGTTTTAGAATGGCCTTCCCAAAGTCCTGACTTAAACGTGTGGACAATGCTGAAGAAACAAGTCCATGACCCAGCAGATTTGGTCACATTTTCAGTAGACCCATAATAAATTCATAAAAGAACCAAACTTCATGAATGTTTTTTGTGACCAACAAGTATGTGCTCCAATCACTCTATCACAAAAAAACAAGAGTTGAAGAAAGTATTGGAAACTCAAGACAGCCATGACATTATGTTCTTTACAAGCGTATGTAAAGACTGTATGTATGTATACAGGTGTGTATACATGTGTGTATACAGTATATGTATGTATATATATGTATATACTGTATATATATATTTTTTGTTTTAAATTTTGTATATATATATATATTAAAAAAAAAAAATATATATATATATATATATATATATATATATATATATATATATATATATATATATATATATATATATATATATATATGTGTATATGCTGATACTGTGTTGGCGTTTCATAATGGTGGTCCGCCTAAGAAGAGGAACTACGCTCGACTTGCCTAGGGAATTAATAGTTAGCAAATATAGTTTTTTGCATTATTGTTTTAAACGGATAGGTGTGCAGAAAGGAATTTAAAAACAACGAGCCAAATAGTTAACAGGAAAAGAAGAACATTTACCTTATTTGGGTGGAACCTCGATTTACCAACCTAAATGGTTCTTGAACAGGGTTCATAAATAGAAAAGTTTGTATAATGAAGCACATTTCTCAGTAAGAAACAATGTAAATATGAATAATGGGTTCCAGCCTGGACAAAAGTCATATTTTAGTGAAGGTTTGTACACTTTGAACACAGTATAAAGTGGTATACAGTACTGTATATCGAACTAACATAACTTTATTAACAACCTGAAAAACAACAACGACAAGCTGTGCTGTATGTGCTACTCTACCAACACACACACACACACACACACACACACACACACACACACACACACACACACACACACACACACACACACACACACACACACACACACACACACACACACACACACACACACACACACACACACACACACACACACACACACAGAGAGAGAGAGAGAGAAATCCCTTTAGTGCCCTCACAAATGATCAGAAATCCCACAAATACTTTGACTTTAACAACCATATTGCTAGGATAATAAACATTGAAAAAACTTGCAATGAATTAACATCGGCAATAGAGGAGCTTACGAGAGGAGAGAAAGGAGCAAACAGTGTTTGTGCTCTTGGAAGAGGCGCCGCTGAACGAGAGGTAGTCTTTTCCTCTGCTGTGAAATAAGTCTTCCTCAACCTCTTTAACACGGGCAAGTACAAAATGGCCGTGGTCTAAAAGTCGGCAAACCTAAAAGTTCGCCAACAGAAGTGTTGGTCCATCGAGGTTCCTCCGTAAAATCAAAGTGATCACTTTGGAGTTTTGCCTTTTTCCTTGTTTTATTTCGATTGGGGACCAAAACGTGGCACGCCACTCCCCCGACTTGATTTAGCTCAAGAAGTCCCTCCTAAGCCGAAAGAAGCTTCCTGTCGAACACAGCAGCCGTATCGGTCACAGGGTTTTTTTTCTTAAAGTGACACACACACATTCAGGTTTGAGAGACACCCTATCACTGTGTTTGTGTCGTTCACTCCACAAATAAAACTAACCATGCATAACTGAATGGTTAGTTGCTGGGTATTGTTAACCTGACTCTCGCCAGACCCTTGTAGTTCGCTGAGCTGCACACAAGGATCTGGGGTCGAGGGCATTGCAAACTCCTTCAAGATAGCAAAAAATAATGAACCAATCAGGATCGCCGGGGGGGATTTCATAGATGTGACATAGCGTCGAAGCGACTGTTTGATCGAGGGCTGTCAAACGATTAAAATTTTTAATCGTGACTAATTCCAATATAATGTTTTCATCTTTAATAAGTCTACATTAGACATATCTTTTTTTGTTTGTTTTTAATACTATCAACATGGGCTTGGATCATTTCTTTGCTTTATTTAAATGTTTGTTTATTAAATATACAAACCCCAAAACCAGTGAAGTTGGCACGTTGTGTAAATGGTAAATAAAAACAGAATAAAATTATTTGCAAATCCTTTTCAACTTATATTCAATTGAATAGACTGCAAAGACAAGATACTTAATGTTAAGAACTGAGAAACTTTGTTAGTATTTGCAAATATTAGGTCATTTGGAATTTGATGCCTGCAACATGTTTCAAAAAAGCTTGCACAAGTGGCAAAAAAGACTGAGAAAGTTGAGGAATGCTCACCAAACACTTATTTGTAACATCCCACAGGTGAACAGGCTAATTGGGTACAGGTGGGTGCCATGATTGGGTATAAAAGCAGCTTCCATGAAATGCTCAGTCATTCACAAACAAAGATGGGGCAAGGGTCACCACTTTGTCAACAAATGCGCGAGCAAATTGTCCAACAGTTTAAGAACAACATATCTCAACCAGCTATTGCAAGGAATTTAGGGATTTCAACATCTACGGTCCGTAATATCATCAAAAGGTTCAGAGAATCTGAAGAAATCACTGCATGTAAACAATTATATTATGGACCTTCGATCCCTCAGGCGGTACTGCATAAAAAAAGCGACATCAGTATGTAAAGGATATCACCACATGGGCTCAGGAACACTTCAGAAAACCACTGTCAGTAACTACAGTTTGTTGCTACATCTGTAAGTGTAAGTTAAAACTCTACTAAGCAAAGCCAAAGCCATTTATCAACAACACCCAGAAACGCCGCCGGCTTTGCTGGGCCTGAGCTCATCTAAGATGGACTGATGCAAAGTGTTCTTTGGTCTGACAAGTCCAGGCGCAAAGTTCAAAAGCCAGCATCTTTGATGGTATGGGGGTGTATCAGTGCCCATTAGTAACTTACACATCTGTAAAGGCACCAATAATGCTGAAAGGTACATACAAGTTTTGGAGCAACATATGTTGCCATCCAAGCAACGTTATCATGGACGCCCCTGCTTATTTCAGCAAGACAATGCCAAGCCACGTGTTACAACAGCTTGGCTTCATAGTAAAAGAGTGTGGGTACTAGACTGGCCTGCCTGTAGTCCAGACCTGTCTCCCATTGAAAATGTGTGGCGCAATATCGTATTGTTATCGTACTTGGTGACTTTAACAAGGGATATTTGAGCCAGGAATTACCTGAGTATAGGCAGTTTATTAAATGCCCGACCAGAGAGGAGAACACTTTGGATCAGTTACACTACAATAAGCAAGGCATATCATGCAGTCCCGCGCGCTGCTCTCGGACTATCAGATCACGTGATGGTGCACTTAATCCCTTCATACAGACAGAGACTGAAACTGGCTAAACCTGTTATGAGGACCATTAAGTGTTTCACCGCCGAGGCTGTGGAGGAGCTGCGCGCATGTTTGGAGACGACAGACTGGGAGGCAATTGGAGCGGCCACGGACAATCTGGACGAGTATACGGACACTGTGACCTCATACATTCAGTTCAATGAGGCGCGCATCATTCCAATGTGCACTAGGGTTTGTTATAACAACGACAAGCCCTGGTTCACACCCAAGCTCCGACAGTTGCGCAAGAAGAAGGAGGCTGCGTGGAGAAGCGGGGACCGGAGTACCTGCAGAGAAGCGAACTACCACTTCAACAGGGAAGTGGAGAAAGCTAAATCTGTGTACTCTAACCGTCTAGAGGAACAGTTCCGCTCCAATGATTCTGCGGCTGTTTGGAGCGGGCTAAGGGCCCTTACGAACTATAAGCCCAAAGCCCCCCAGGCCCTGAATGACCGGACTCTCGCTCAGGGCCTCAACATACATTACTGTCGTCATGAACGACCTTCAACTCATCAAAGCTCTGCTCCCCCCACCATCACCCTCCGCACCAACGCCAGCACTTCATTAAAGGATTTAAAGGACTCCAAGGACATCACAGGACTCCAAGAACATCACAGGACTTTAAAGGCCCTCTCCATCTGAGAGGAGGATGTATGCCGGCAGTTCTTGAAGCTGAATACGCGAAAGGCCCCCGGGCCGGATGGTGTCTCCCCCTCCACTCTCAGACACTGCGCGGATCAGCGGACTCCTGTCTTCACTGACATTTTTAACACCTCTCTGGAGCTATGCCGCGTGCCGTCCTGCTTTAAGACCTCCACCTCCACAAGAAAGCACGGATCACAGGACTTAATGACTACAGGCCGGTTGCGCTGACGTCTGTGGTCATGAAGTCCTTTGAGCGCTTGGTCCTGCCCCACCTCAAGGACATCACCGCTACCCTCCTGGACCCACTGCAGTTTGCCTACAGAGCCAACAGGTCTGTGAATGATGCAGTGAACCTGGCCCTCCACTTCATCCTGGAGCATCTGGACTCCCCAGGAACCTACGCTAGGATCCTGTTTGTGGACTTCAGCTCTGCCTTCAACACTATCCTCCCTGGACTGCTACGAGACAAGGTCTACCAGCTCAGTGTGCCCGACTCCCTCTGCAGTTGGATCAATGACTTCCTGACAGACCGAAGACAGCACGTGCGGCTGGGGAAGATTGTCTCGGACAGTCGAACCACGAACACTGGTACTCCTCAGGGCTGTGTACTTTCCCCCTGGCTCTTCTCCCTGTATACAAACTGCTGCACCTCCAGTCACCAATCCGTAAAACTGCTCAAGTTTTCGGATGACACCACCCTCATCGGGCTCATCTCGGATGGCGATGAGACCGCCTATAGGAGAGAGGTGGACCGGCTGGCGTCCTGGTGCAGCCTCAACAACCTGGAGCTGAACGCCCAGAAAACAGTGGAGATGATCATGGACTTCAGGAAAGTCACAGCCCCACCATCCCCCCTCACCCTGATTGACTCTCCCACCCCCGTCTCCATTGTGGACTCCTTCCGTTTCTTGTGCACCACCATCACCCAGAACCTCAAGTGGGAGCCGACCATCAGCTCCCTCATCAAGAAGGCGCAGCAGAGGATGTACTTCCTACGGCAGCTGAGGAAACTTAAGGTGTCGACCGAGATGCTGGTGCAGTTTTACTCAGCCATCATAGAGTCCATCCTGACCTCCTCCATCACCGTGTGGTTCCCCGGCGCCACAGTCCAGGATAAGCATAGACTGCAGCGCATCGTACGTGCTGCTGAGAAGGTGTTTGGCTGCAAGCTCCCATCCCTCCAGGACCTGTTCTCCTCCAGGACCAGGAGGCGTGTGGGTCGGATAACAGCTGACTCTTCTCACCCTGGACACAAACTATTCTCCCCTCTCTCCTCAGGCAGGAGACTACGCTCCATCCAGACCCACACCTCCCGCCACCTGAACAGTTTTTTCCCCTCGGCCATCAGGCACATGAACAATAACAAGATCTGATAGCTCAGTTACAGCTCTTTTTATTACCAAATCTGTGTTATATGTGTTTTATGTTGCACGATTGCACCAAGAAAAATTCCTAGTTTGTGAACCCGTTCTCAAACAATGGCAATAAAAACTATTCTGATTCTAATTATGATTCTGATTATAAAATACCACAACGGAGACCCCGGACTGTTGAACAACTTAAGCTGTACATCAAGCAAGAATGGGAAAGAATTCCACCTGAAATGCTTCAAAAATTGGTCTCCTCAGTCCCCAAACGTTTACTGGGTGTTGTTAAAAGGAAAGGCCATGTAACACAGTGGTAAAAATGCCCATGTGCCAACTTTTTTGCAATGTGTTGCTGCCATTCAATTCTAAGTTAATGACTTGATGCCCCAAAAAAATTCTCAGTTCGAACAATAAATATCTTGTCTTTGCAGTCTATTCAATTGAATATAAGTTGAAAAGGATTTGCAAATCATTGTATTCTGTTTTTATTTACGATTTACACAATGTGCCAACGTCACTGGTTTTGGGTTTTGTAATATATCCAAAATGGACACACAAACATTACTACATTTTTTCAAACGGTTTAATATGATATCATTTGTGTACTTTTTTAAAAATCCAATTCAATTTAATTTGATGCAAGTTTTGTCCGAAAATGATTTTTTAGATTTTAATGCAAAAACAAACAATTTTAAAATGATCAAACATACATTTTTAAACCTTCCAACGAAACTTCGACCGAGATTTGAACCCAGTATCACAACCTTTCAAGACAAGCACTGGGCGCCATGTTAGCCGGATTTTATCATGAAGTTCTTATCATCAAAAAAAAAAAATTGGCGGCTCAGTCGCCAGAAATTTGCCGTGGTATTAAAATGTTCAATTTAGTGTAATGCACTGTAAAATCAGGGGATAAAAAAGTAGCAGCTCAGTCGCCAGAATTTTGTGGCAAAAATAACAGTGGTATTTTTTTAAATTTATAGGAATGCACTGTAAAAATAATTGCTAAATATTTTTATCTGGCAGCATTTTTACCAGGATCTTAACCTGAAATCAACAGCGGTACAGTTTTTCGATTAGCAGTAATTTGGTGTAAAAAAACACAGTTAATTTTAGGGTAAAATTCTAGTACCCGAGCTGCTAGTTTTTTGGGTTTTTTTATTGTAAAATCTATAGATTTTTTTCACTAGCTATCTAGTTGCGTTTGAATTTGAGACCCCTGCTCTACGGTAAAGTTGCGACTTTTTGTCGCTCTATGGAATATGATGATCTTGCTTCGACCACGTCTTATAACCAAAACCTAAAAGCTTCAAAATTGACCATCCTCCGTACGTCTAATCTGGGTAACGTTTGAAAGCAATGGGATGAAATATCTGGGACGAACCGGTTCTAGAATACTTAAAAATGGCGAAAATCTGCTGAAATGTATGTTTTTTTTAATGTTTTGAGGTTAAAAATGTACATAAAAGATGCAGAGTTGTATGCTAACTGAATTAGTCACACAACTGTGATAATCTATACTACCTTGTGATTAATTATTACCGGTATGTGGCTAAATTTGCATGATAAATATCGCTGTTTGGCCCGCGGACCATTGGCACATTTACACTTTGGCCCTTGGAGGCAAAACGTTTGGGCACCCATGCTGTAAAAAAAATTGTAGCCATCGGAACGAAACTCAATAAAAAAAAGTGAAAGTCGCGTTTGGTCTTCACAAACATACTCAAGTAAAAGCAGGGTTTCCCTTTAATGTCATTGAATGTGGCACGCTGCCACAGAATTTTTTATTACCGCCACACCTTGAAAATAAGGTATTTTTTTAAGTTTGAAAACAAATTAAAGTGATATAATATATTGTAGCCCCCAGAAGAAATAGCACAAAGTCTGATGCTATTTTTAACTTTTATTACCAATCTTATGATAACAAACGGCACAATTCCAACAGGTTTTACCACCCGTGTAAACACTTTGGTCTCGTGAGTCCGCACTTCCCCCGACACACGACAACACTTCCTCATTCTCCGTCAATCACCTTTCAGGCACGGACGGTGTGTTTGTGAACGTGGGAAAAACTAACATCAAATCCAAACCACACGAAAAAAAACATTAACATTAGCTAATCTGTCTGGGTAAAGTTTGAAAGTGATCAGATGAAATATCTAGGATGAACTGGTTACAGAATAAAACTTAGAAATGGCGAAAATCTGCAGAAATTTACCTTTTTTGAATGTTTTGAAGTTAAAAATGTTAAGAGTTGTATGCTAAGTACTAGTCACACAACTGTGACAATCCTACCTTATGATTAATTATTACCGGTATGAGGCTAAATTCCTCACTTGTGTTGTTGCATGGTAAATATCGCTGTTTGGCCCACTGGCACGTTTTCACTTTGGCCCTTCGGGGCGAAGCGTTTTGGGCCCCCCTGCGTTAGAGCACAGGTGCCAAAGTGGTTTTCACCCAGGGAGGAAGGCATGCCAACACACGCCATGTTCTTCTGCAAATGATTTACCACTTGCTTTAGATTTAAAAACATTATTTCTACAAATGTCCCTCGTTTACTTATTTTTGGTCAATGATTTGTAGTCTTAATTTTATATTTAAACATGTTAAAATTGACAAAAGAACTACTTGAATAAAATATTTTGTTTTTTCCTATGGAGAAAATCTTCTATCTAATGCTTGTTTTCAGAATAAAATACCTATTTCTTGCTTAAAACTTCTTAATAATTTAATCTTAATTTAAGATATTTTATCGGGTAAAATGAACTTGCTGCATGAACAGACAAATTCACAATTATTAAATTTAAAAAATATATTTGTATCTTTTATTTTGCAGTGTACCGCCTGGTTGTTGATGTTATGGTTCATAACCTTCGCCACCTGCACCTAGACGGGTATGACGCCAGTGCAAACGCTATTATTAGAAGTAAGACGGCGTTCAATGCTGCACAGCTGGAGGCTTCCTAATCAGGCCGCGAAGAAATGCAATAAAAATGGGATTATGATTTGCTTGTTTGTCGTCCAAAGTGCTTATGCGGCGTTTTCAGCATTCAGTTTACTTACTACTGCTATTATTATTAAGACTGTTATTATCAGGAGTAGTGTGGCGTTTAAATGCTGAAACTCAGCGTGGGATTTATGAGTTCATGCTTGGAGGGAGCTTGAATATTTGGCCACCACATCTTTGTTGGGTAGAGTGTTTGGTTTGAGGACAAATGAAGCGTGCCAAGGTCTCACACGGTCACATGATGACTGGAGGACTCGTCAAAGACTATTTCCAATATCAGAAGATCATTTGAAGGACGCTGTCGTCTTCTGAGCACCGTCTCCGTCTCTTCATGTGTTGCTGTGTACTTACTACTGCTGCCACCTATCTGCAGGCTTTTGTATCGTTCCAACATGAATACTAGAGTGGAGACACAAACAAGGAAAGTCTCCCCGACGGACCAGACGGTGTGAGGTTTTAGTTCTGAGAGTCCAAACATGTTGACACACATGTGACAGGTTGGACATCACTACTTACCTTTCCTGTTTGTTGGTATTATTTCCTGTCCAGCTCTGTCAGCCACTTCATTTTAAGTGGCCCACTGTATCCTTTTATGTGGTCCACCAAATCACTTCATGTGGTCAACTACTTAATTTTATGTGGTCCACCACTTCATTTTATGTGGACCACCACATCATTTTATGTGGGCCACTGTATCGTCTTATGTGGCCCACCACATCACTTTATGTGGTCAACCACATCACTTTACGTGGTCAACCACTTCATTTTATGTAGTGCACCACCTCATTTTATGTGGTCAACCACTTCATTTTATGTGGTCAACCACTTCATTTTATGTGGTCAACCACTTCATTTTATATGGTATCATTTTATGTGGTCCACTGTATCGTTTTATGTGGCTCGCCTCATCATGTGGTCCACCACATCATTTTATGCGGTCAACACTTCATTTTATGTGGTCCACCACATCACTTTATGTGGTCAACCACTTCATTTTATGTGGTCCACCACTTCATTTTATGTGGACCACCACATCCTTTTATGTGGACCACCACATCATTTTATGTGGTCCACCTCATCATTTTATGTGATCCACGACATCATTTTACTTGGCCCACCACATCATTTTATGTGGTCCACCACATCATTTTATGTGGTCCACCACATCATTTTATGTGGTCCACCACATCACTTTATGTGGTCAACCACTTCACTTCGTGTGGTCAACCACTTCATTTTATGTAGTCGAACACATCACTTTATGTGGTCAAGCACTTCATTTTATGTGGTCAACCACTTCATTTTGTGTGGTCCACTCATTACCATGAATTGATTTAAGTGGACCCCGACTTAAACAAGTTGAAAAACTTATTCGGGTATTACCATTTAGTGGTCAATTGTACGGAATATGTACTGTACTATGCAATCTACTAATAAAAGTCTCAATCAATCAATCAATCATTTTATGTCGTCCGTCACATCATTTTATGTGGGCCACTGTATCGTTTTACGTGGCCCACTGTATCGTTTCATGTGGCCCGCCTCTTCATTTTATGTGGCCCCCTTTATCGTTTTATGTGGTCCACCACATCATTTTATGTGATCCACCACATCATTTTACGTGGCCCGCCTCATCATTTTATGTGGCCCACCACATCACTTTATGTGGTCCACCTCATCATTTTATGTGATCCACGACATCATTTTACTTGGCCCACCACATCATTTTATGTGGTCCACCACATCATTTTATGTGGTCAACCACTTCATTTTATGTGGTCAACCACTTCATTTTGTGTGGTCCACTGAATCATTTTATGTGGTCTGTACTGGCTTCATGAAACCTTTTCACTTTCCAGTTAGTTAAACACCCCCACACAAGAAGTCGCAGACGTCAGGATGAGTTGGACCCGTTTTTATATGGCAGGTGTGAAACTATAACAAACAGATACAGTATAGGTGCATCAGTATACACAAATAATGCAGCAATTGTTAATTAAAGCTTAACATAAATCATATACTGTCTCATTACATTGATATGAGCCAAAATAATGCATTCAAAATAAGACTTGTAAATAGTTCCCTAAACATTAAATGAACTACTTAAATGTACTACTTTCTAACATATATTCCATCTACACATCATTTTTTACTGCAATACTCACAGGGAATGCTTTTATGAACTCTAACACAGCTACAGAACTGAACAACATGCCGTCTCCGTGGTCTGAATCACATTACGTCATCATCTCTGCGCAGCATGGCCAGGACACTCACTTCCTGATTCTCTTAAAGAGCCAGTGCACACAATACTAATGGCAGAGCCAGAACACTCCCCGTCTGGCATCCTATGGATACCACAAATAAACAAACTTAAACATCACCGGATAACAGAAAAACCAATTCTGATATGGGTCTAAAATAAGTCTTGACAGTCCCTTGGTTAGCGACTCTAACCTCAACCTTTCTCACGGTTCCATCGACACTGGGAACTGTCTTTGCAATGACGCCCATTGGCCACTCATTTCTTCTTGTTTGTTCGTCCTTAAGGAGTACTACATCCCCTTCTTTAATGTCAGTCCTTTTGTGGTGCCATTTCTGCCGAGATTGGAGGCTGCTGAGATACTCCTTTTGCCACCTGCTCCAGAAGTTGTCTGCGAGGAACTGAACACGCTTCCAGTGGCTCTTCAGCATCTCCTTCTGGTCGATGTTGTCATAGATTGGAGGAACAGCATGCGTTTTTTGTGTGAGCAGCATAGCAGGGCTTAGAATGAAAGGATGCTCTGGGTCTGATGAGACTGGTATTAGCGGGCGGGCATTCATTATGGCCGTGACTTCTGCAAGAAATGTAGTCAGTATTTCATGGGTAAGTTGGGCACGACCAGCTTGCAGCAACATGTTGTCCAGAATGCGCCTCGCCAGGCCGATCATACGTTCCCATACTCCACCCATATGGGATGAATGGGGTGGGTTGAATACCCATGTACACTTGTGTTCCTGTAAATATTGTTGCACTTTGTTCTCGTCTGGCACTGACGTTGTGATCTCTTTGTGAGCACCAATAAAATTAGTGCCACAGTCGGAGCGCAGCTGTTTAGCAGGACCTCTCAGCGCAAAAAAGCGCCTCAGTGCATTGATAAAACTTGATGAGCTCATCTCCTCCACAACTTCAATGTGAACAGCCCTTGTGCACAAGCAGGTAAAGAGTACTGCCCACCGTTTGCTGTTAGCCTGTCCTCCTCTTGTACGCCTTGTGAATACTTCCCATGGGCCAAAAATGTCCAAGCCCACATAAGAAAAGGGGGGCTCTAGCCGAAGTCGGTCTACTGGCAGGTCACTCATTATTTGCTCCTCAAACTTTCCTCTCAGTTTCTTGCATGTAACACACTTGTTTATAACTTTGCCAATGCACCTTTTTGCACCTACAATCCACAGGCCACTTTCTCTGACCGCCCCTTCGGTAAAGTGTCTCCCTTGGTGGTTAACCTTTTCATGGTGATGTCGCACAAGGAGGGTGGTTATGTAGTTGGTGCCTGGTAATATAATAGGATTCATTTCTTTTGCTTCTAAGCCTGAGCGAATAATGCGACCACCGACTCTCAATAGGCTGTCATTTCCAATGATGGGGTTAAGCTTTATGAGCGGGCTGTGTTTGGAAAGATTTTGTTTTGCTGAAATGCATTTGATCTCATCTGCATACGTTTCTTGCTGAACATTTTTCATCATAATGTTCTCAGCTTGCTCTAACAGTTCACATGTAATGGCTGTTTTACAGATATGCCAACCATTACAGTCTTTGTTTGTTTTGGAAGAGGAGAAGCATTGTGCTACGTGAATCAGGTTTGCTACAGTTCTTTTCAGTGATTTCCATGAGGAAAAGCGTTCCCAGCGTTTTGTGTCTAACACGGTTTTTGTAGTGTTTGTGCAGAGGGTTCTTACCTCTGGGCGCACCTCTGCATCACTGTCTGGCTCCAGTAGCTCATACAGATGTTGCTCTGGCTGGATGTCTGAAGAGCACTGTAGGAAGGCCGGCCCTGTGAACCATGACGTTTTCTGCAACTCTGAAGCTGGGACAGCGCGTGAGCCGTGGTCAGCAGGATTTTGATCCGTTGCGACGAAGTGCCATTGCTCAGGTGTTGTTGACTCTCTGATGCGTCGAACACGGTTGTTTACATAGACGTAGAAGCGCCTTGACTGGTTGTTGATATAGCCCAGGACCACCTTGCTATCTGTGTAGAAGCCAATTTTGTCTATTTGATGGTCAATCTCATCGCTTATCACTTCTGCCATTTCCACAGCCATAACTGCGGCACAGAGTTCAAGCCTGGGGACTGTAAGCTCCGGCTGGGGGGTGAGTCGTGCCTTACCCAGAACAAAGCCAACTTCTGTTGTGCCATCAGCAGCGGTAACTTTAATATAAGCAACTGCACATATTGCTTTCATAGATGCGTCCGAAAAGATGCATAGTTCTACACATTTGGCTTGAGAAAGTGGGATGTTAGAGTATGTGCGCGGCATTTGGAGGTTACTGAGGCATTGTAGGGACTGCTGCCATTCTACCCATTTCCCTCTCATGTCCTCGGGCAGGGCTGAATCCCACTCTGTAGTGTGCAGCGAAAGTTCTCTCAAAAGGAGTCGTCCTTGGATGATGACTGGAGACAGAAACCCTAGCGGGTCAAATACACTGTTTACTGTTGAAAGGACCCCTCTGTGTGTGTAGGGTTTATCTGTATGGGGGATGTGAAAGGTGAAATAGTCTGACATTATGTTCCATTTTATGCCAAGGCTTCGCTGATCAGGAAGGTCGTCCTTGAACAGGTCCAAATCCTGGAGATCTTTGGCACGGTCCTCCACTGGAAAAGCATCCATCACCTCAACTTTGTTGGAGGCTATTTTGAGGAGCCGGAGATTTGAGGCTGCTAGCATTTCTTGTGTTCTTTTGACAAGATTGATGGCGCCTTGCTCAGTGGGAACAGACTTCAAGGCATCATCCACATAAAAGTCTCTTTCAACAAACTGACGCACATCTGCCCCATATTTTTCCTCTCCTTGTTGTGCAGCTCTTCTTAGCCCATAGGTTGCTACTGCAGGGGAGGGGCTATTGCCAAAAACATGGACGCACATTCTGTAGTCCACTATGTCATTTTTGGGGTTGTTGTCTTTGTGCCACACAAATCTTAAAACATCTCTACAGTCCTCTCTTACTAGAAAGCAGTAAAACATCTGCTGAATGTCTGCGGTTATTGCAACTTTATGCTTCCTAAACCTCACCAGTACACCCAATAGACTGTTGTTTAGGTTAGGCCCTGAGAGTAACGCATCATTAAGTGACATACCTTCAAACTGTGCGCTGGAGTCAAATACCACTCTTATCTGCGATTTTTTCTGTGGATGGTAGACTCCGAAAAAGGGCAAATACCAATACTCTTTGTTTTTCTGTACTGGGGGTGCAAGCTCAGCATGTCCATTGTCCTTCATCTTTTGCATAAAGTCTGTGAGGTGGGACTGCATTTCTGGGTTTTTTATGAGTGTGCGTTGCAGTGACTTGAGGCGACTAACTGCATACTGGCGGTTGTTTGGTAGTATTTTCCTTGGCTCACGAAAAGGTAGTGGGGCCACCCAGCTCTTTGACTCATTTTGTGTGAACTCATTGTCCATAATTTTGAGGAATAACAGATCCTCCATCGAAGGTGCAAGCTTGTTGTCATTTTTAGTCTGACAGAAAACATCTCTTCCAAAGCTTACGTTGCTTGCATTTTCTTTCATTTTTGTGCTACTGAGAGCTAGCTGTCGATCTGGAAGATTAGTCTCTGATTTGATAGTGAAGTGATTTTCACAAGGAGGAAAATGAGTGGGCCTCCCATTTGCTAGAACGTGAGTCTTTAAACTGGTGACCTCTGAAGGCTTATGAGTGCTGCCCAAGCAAACTTCTCCCACTATCACCCAGCCTAGATCCAGCCTCTGTGCATATGGTGCATTGTGTGTTCCATTGATTTGACTGCGCACTTTATGGACTCTTAGAATGTCTCTTCCGAGTAATAGAAAAATCTCAGCACTGTCATCTAGAGGTGGTATTTTGTGTGCAATACGTTCGAGATGAGGATGACCTTGTGCAGCGGCTGGAGTGGGAATTTCTTCTCTTTTGTTTGGTATCATGTTACACTCGATCAACATTGGTAGCTGTATTGCAGTGGCGCCATCTATGGACTCTATGACGTAACCAGAGGCTCTGCGACCAGCTGTGAGACCTACACCAGAACAGGTCTGCAGAGTGTATGGCGCTGCAAGGCTGTTAACTTTGAACATATCGAAAAACTCAGAGCGTGCCAATGACAAGTTACTCTGGTCGTCCAACATGGCGTACATTCTTTTGCTCTTGCTGCGGTCATTAGCTGGGTAAACACTGACCAGGCATATTTTAGAACATGACTTTCCTAAAAAGCCCTCCCCACATACCTCAGTGCAACTTGCAACGACTGTTTCCTCCTGCCCATCTTCTTGCTCCCCGCCGTGATATGCTGGAGGTAAGGAAGACCTGAGAGGAAGGGAAGGTGAGTCTGGATGCAAGGCAGAAGGGTGCTTGTCAGAGTCACATTCAGAACATTTAACTGCTGCTTCACAGTTACGAGCCACATGTCTGGTAGATGCACAGCACTTGTAACATATATTATGTTGCTTTAACAGTCTCTTCCTTTCTTGTAGAGGTTTTTCCTTAAAACTTCTACAATGTTGTAGTGCATGAGGTCTGTTATGTACAGGACACCATTTGTCTGGTTCATTAGTGGGTGTGGCCGTTACGCTTGTTTTATGCACTGAAACTGTTCTGCGGTTGTTACTGTAATTTTCTCCAAATCTGTCCTTTTTTACTCCGCTGATGAATGATGGCTGGATATGGAAGCTTGGGTCGTTGCGTGCCTTTGCTTGTGTCTGAATAAACTGCAGAAAGAAGGTAAAAGGAGGAAAAATTACTTTATATTCCTGTTTGTAGCGCGAGCCTTCCATCATCCATCTGTCCTGTAGTCCATACGGCAATTTTTCCACGATTGGAGCGATGCCTCTTGCCGTATCAAGATAGGACAGTCCATGTAAATATCCTTCTTGCATTGCTGAATTGATTTCCAACAGTAAATCGCTTAGCTCTCTTAGTTTTAGGTGATCTTTTGGCCCTATTTTGGGGAACTGGTCAAGTTTTGCAAAAAGAGCGCCCTCTATGGCCTCTGGCGAACCATAGGTCTCTTCTAGCCTGTCCCAGATGAGTTGTAATGCAGCTGGTGATTTATTTATATTCACTGCTCTGATACGACGTGCATGTTTAACTGACTCTGGGCCCAGTGATTTAATCAGGAGGTCAATTTCTTCCCCAGCTTTAAGATCAAGACTCTCGGTAGCGTTAGTGAATGATGATTTCCAAGCTAAATAATTTTCTGGTTTGTCATCAAACTTTGTGAGCTCAGACGTTAACAACTGACTCCTTACTAGATATTTAGCAAGTTCATTAGTGTCATTAGAATGATATTGAGCGGGTGAGTAATACCGGTTGCGGACAGTAGAGGGCGTTGTATACATAGGAATATTATGGGCACTGTTTTCTGGGGGTCTTTGGGGCTGATAGTCTTTTGAGACTGTGGGTACAGATTCCTGTTGCCTATCTGATTCCTTAATTTTTACTTTGTTCATCCCTTCATCTAGTTTAATGTCCTTTGTGTGTATTTCACGTGGCTCTTTATCACTGGGCTCAATGCTGGGCTCACTGTGTTTTCTTATGTATTCAGCTGTCCGCTCATGGGCGCTTTGGAGTGAGGGCAGATGAATATAATGTTCCACTGTCGTTTCCAATCTTGCAGCAGCGTCCTCCATCACTGCTGCTTCAGCGGCGGCAGCTTGTGCTTCACCTTCTTTCTCGAGTGCATGGAGTGTTGCTTCCAATCTAGCTTTTTCTAGTTTAATTTCTATTTCTTTCTTTGCAAATGCAGCTCTGGCCTGGGCAGCTTCTGCTTTTGCACGTGCTGTAGCAGCTGCTAACGTTAGACTTGCGGCAGACGATCTGCTTCCGGACGATCTGCTTGCCCGGGAAACCGTAGATTCAGCGTTCTCCATTGTTCGTGTTGATGGACTCACTATGCCTTTACGCTGACTTAACAACGTCTGTCGTGCTGGTCTGAAAACAGCGTATGACAGTGCAGCCTGGGGTTCAGCAGTTCATCGAAAGGTGTCCCTTTTCACTGTACTGGCTTCATGAAACCTTTTCACTTTCCAGTTAGTTAAACACCCCCACACAAGAAGTCGCAGACGTCAGGATGAGTTGGACCCGTTTTTATATGGCAGGTTTGAAACTATAACAAACAGATACAGTATAGGTGCATCAGTATACACAAATAATGCAGCAATTGTTAATTAAAGCTTAACATAAATCATATACTGTCTCATTACATTGATATGAGCCAAAATAATGCATTCAAAATAAGACTTGTAAATAGTTCCCTAAACATTAAATGAACTACTTAAATGTACTACTTTCTAACATATATTCCATCTACACATCATTTTTTACTGCAATACTCACAGGGAATGCTTTTATGAACTCTAACACAGCTACAGAACTGAACAACATGCCGTCTCCGTGGTCTGAATCACATTACGTCATCATCTCTGCGCAGCATGGCCAGGACACTCACTTCCTGATTCTCTTAAAGAGCCAGTGCACACAATACTAATGGCAGAGCCAGAACATGGTCCGTCACGTCATTTTATGTGGTCAACCACTTCATTTTATGTGGTCAACCACATCATGTTATGTGGTCAACCACTTCATTTTATGTGGTCAACCACTTCATTTTGTGTGGTCCACTGTATCATTTTATGTGGTCCGTCACGTCATTTTATGTGGTCCACTGTATCGTTTTATGTGGCTCGCCTCGTCATTTTATGTGGTCCACCACATCATTTTATGTGGTCCACCACATCATTTTATGTGGCCCACCACATCGTTTTATGTGGTCCACCACATCATTTTATGTGGCCCACCACATCGTTTTATGGTCCACCACATCATTTTATGCGGCCCACCACATCATTTTCTGTGGCCCGCCTCATCCTTTTATGTTGTCCACCACATCATTTTATGTGATCCACCACATCATTTTATGTTGCCCGCCTCATCATTTTATGTGGTCCACCACATCACTTTATGTGGTGTCAACCACTTCACTTTTTTCCCAATAGATTTAGCAATGCATCCCTTACTGGCCCTCCCCCCACTACTCCTGTCCTCACACCTCCGCTGACCATCAATCCACAAACTCCTTCACTGTTGCCTGCCACTGCTGTTTATTATCACCCCACTCCCACCCCCACTGAGAAAGCCAGCCCGGTGTGTCTGACACCTGGACATGTGAGACGACAGCCGGAGAGAGTCAACCCAGCCAATTCAGCAGGCTTGGACCGAGTCAAGTCCTGCGTCCTGAAGACTTGTGCTGCTCAGCTGACTGAGATCCAGCACTTCATCTTCAACCTGAGTCTGAAGTTAGAACGGATACCAGCGCTATGGAAAACATCCTGCATAGTGCCGGTGCCAAAGAAGCCTATCCCATCGGGCTTGAATGACTTCAGACCGGTTTCCCTGACGTCTCATGTCATGAAGGTCCTCGAGAGACTTGTGCTGGATCAGCTGAGAACCCTGGTGGCTCCTTTCCTGGACCCTCTACAGTTTGCGTATCATTTTATGTGGTCCACTGTATCATTTTATGTGGCCTGCCAAATCATTTTATGTGGTCCACTGTATCATTTGATGTGGCCTGCCAAATAATTTTATGTGGTCCGCCACGTCATTTCATGTGGTCCACTGTATCGTTTTATGTGGCCTGCCAAATCATTTTATGTGGTCCACTGTATCATTTATGTGGCCTGCCAAATCATTTTATGTGGTCCGCCACGTCATTTCATGTGGTCCACTGTATCGTTTTATGTAGACCACTGTATCGATTTACGTGGCCCGGCTCATCATTTTATGTGGTCAACCACATCATTTTAATTGGCCCACTGTGAGGCCCACCACATCATTCTAAGTGGCCCACTGTATCATTTTATGTGGTTCGCCTCATCATTTATGTGGTCAACCATTTCATTTTATGGGGTGAAGCACATAATTTTACGTTGCCCACCATATCATTTTATATGGCCGCCACATCATTTTATGGGGTCAACCGCATCATTTTGCATTGCCCACCACATCATTTTATATGGCCGCCACATCATTTCACATGGTCCGCTAAATAATTTTATATGGTCTGCCATATTATTTACATGGCCTGCCATATTATTTAACGTGGTGAACCACATCACTTTATGTGATCAACCACATCATTTTATGTGGCCCACCTCGTCATTTTATGTGGTCAACTACGTCATTTTATGTGGTCAACCACATCATTTTAAGTGGCCTGTCACATCATTTTATGTGGTCAACCTTATCACTTTATGTAAAGGGCTTTATAAATAAAGTTGGTATGGTATGGTATGGTATGTGGTCCATCACATCATTGTATGTGGTTAACCACATCATTTTAAGTGGCCTGTCACATCATTTTATGTGGTTAACCACATCATTTTAAATGGCCTGTCACATCATTTTATGTGGTCAACCACATCATTTTAAATGGCCTGTCACATCATTTTATGTGGCCTGTCACATCATTTTATGTGGTCAACCACGTCATTTTAAATGGCCTGTCACATCATTTTATGTGGCCTGTCACATCATTTTATGTGGTCAACCACATCATTTTATGTGGTCCGCTATATAATTTTATGTGACCCGCTATATCAATTATGTGGCCCGCCTTGTCATTTTATGTGGTCCGCCACATCATTTTATGTGGCCTACTGTATCGTTTTATGTGGCTCGCCTCATCATTTAATTGGCCCGTCTCATCATTTTATGTGGTCCGCCACATCATTTTATGTGGTCCAATACAGCATTTTATGGGCTCAACTACATAATTTATGTGGCCCACCACATCATTTTATATGTCTGCCACATTATTTTATGTGGCCCACTATATAATTTTATATGGCCTGCCATATTTATATGGCAAGCCATATTATTTTATGTGGTCAACCGTATCATTTTAAGTGGCCCGACTCATCGTTTTATGTGATTCACCACATCATTTTATTTGGTCCACCGCCTCATTTTATGTGGTTCACCACATAATTTTATGTGGCCCGTCACATCATTTTAAGTTGACCACATCATTTTATGTGGCCCTCTTCATCATTTTATGTGGCCCGCTTCATCATTGTATGTGGCCCGCCTCATCAATTTATGTGGTCCGTCACATAATTTTTAGTTAACCACATCATTTTATGTGGCCCGCCTCATCATTGTAAGTGTACCTAGAGGTAGTTTGGCTAAGTCTGCTCTCAGTGCTGCTGGAGTGATAGCCAAGTATTAGAGTTATTCTTAACGACATGTACATTTTACATCATTGTTTTTGTGACCCAAAGTATCAGTTATAATCATCACAATATTGTTAAATGTGCTCCAAAATTTATTTGTGGAAGTCGCTTCCTAGCGGTTCCACTGACATACACGTCACAACAGACAGGCGTGCCAAGTTGACAAAGTTTTAATGTTTTTTAACAAGATCTTTCCAAAATGCTTTTCAGTATGTCGTGACTTTGCAGTCACTCCCAATCCTCTCTCCTCCTCTGCTCCCGGCCGCTTACTGTTACAGACAACAGATGATTAGATTAACACGTACCACCTGTGGAATCTAATCATCTGCTAGCTGTGTCTCGCCGTCAGCACATGCCCCACCCCTGCCTCGCCTTGGCCCGATGGTGCTCGTCCTCAGCACCCTGGACAGCGGCGGTGACTTTTGCTCCTACAGGCATCGCTGACTACACCCCCCCCCCCCCGCCCACATTCTTATACTGGCATTTTTGGACCAAGTTCAATTAAAAAAAAACTAAAATAGACACACTTTTTAAAAAGGCACTATCATTTTGTGTTTCTTATGCTTCACTGTGTTATTAAATGTGCCATCAATAATTTTTTTTATATTACCTAAATAAGTTCATGTGTTATTAAATGTGTGATTAATTATGATTTAAATTAATATGTACATGTGTTATTAAATGTGTCATTAATTATAATTTTAATTAAATATGTACATGTTTTATTAAATGTGTCATTGATTAATTATAATTTAAATTAAATACGTACATGTGTTATTAAATGTGTCATTAATTATAATTTAAATTAATACGTACATGTGTTATTAAATGTGTCATTAATTAATTTTAATTTTAATTAAATATGTACATTTGTTATTAAATGTGTCATTAATTATTTTTACATTTTAAGTAAATAAGTGCATGTGTTTTTAAATGTGTCATTCATTAATCTTAATTTTAATTAAATACGTACATGTGTTATTAAATGTGTGATTAATAATTATTTAAATTAATAAGTACATGTGTTATCAAATGACCTATTAAATAATTTTAATTTAAATCAAATACATGTGTTATTAAATGTATCATTAATTAATTTTAATTGTAATTAAATACGTAGATGTGTCATTAAATGTATCATAAACATTAATTATAATTTAAATTAGTAGTTACATGTGTTATTAAATGTGTCATTAATTAATTTTAATTAAATACGTACAGGGCAGCACGGTGGGATACAGGGGTTAGTGCATGTGCCTCACAATACAAAGGTCCTGAGTAGTCCTGAGTTCAATCCCAGGCTCGGGATCTTTCTGTGTGGAGTTTGCATGTTCTCCCCGTGACTGTGTGGGTTCCCTCCAGGTACTCCGGCTTCCTCCCACCTCCAAAGACATGCACCTGGGGATAGGTTGATTGGCAACACTAACTTGGCCCTAGTGTGTGAATGTGAGTGTGAATGTTGTCTGTCTCTGTGTTGGCCCTGTGTTGAGGTGGCGACTTGTCCAGGGTGTACCCCGCCTTCCGCCCGAATGCAGCAGAGATAGGCTCCAGCACCCCCCGCGACCCCAAAAGGGACAAGCGGTAGGAAATGGATGGATAGATAAATACGTACATGTGTTATTAAATGAGTCATTAATTCATTTTAATTTAAATTAAATATGTACATGTGTTATTAAATGTATCTTTAATTAATTTTAATTTTCATTAAATACTTATATGTGTTATTAAATGTATCATAACCAATGTTGGGTTAGTTACTGAAAACCAGTAACTAGTTACAGTTACTAGTTACTTTATTTAAAAAGTAACTCAGTTACCAACTCAGTTACTTACACCAAAAAGTAATGCGTTACTGTGAAAAGTAACTATTTAGTTACTTTTTTTATTTTTTTATTTAAGGCTCCCATTAAAGGCCTACTGAAACCCACTACTACCGACCACGCAGTCTGATAGTTTATATACCAATGATGAAATCTTAACATTGCAACACATGCCAATACAGCCGGGTTAGCTTACTAAAGTGCAATTTTAAATTTCGCGCAAAATATCCTGCTGAAAACGTCTCGGTATGATGACGCCTGCGCGTGACGTCACGGATTGTAGCGGACATTTTGGGACAGCATGGTGGCCAGCTATTAAGTCTTCTGTTTTCATCGCAAAATTCCACAGTATTCTGGACATCTGTGTTGGTGAATCTTTTGCAATTTGTTCAATGAACAATGGAGACAGCAAAGAAGAAAGCACACACACAGCATGCCTCTTGTGACACAGGAAGAATCAGAAGGACGACACCGCAGCTCTCCAATAAAACACACTCAGATCTTCTCAGTTTCTAGCCGATACTATATAAAAAAAACAACGTAAAATAACGCAGTAACGCATCATGTAGTAACGGTAACTGAGTTACTGAATATAAAAAAATAACGCGTTAGACTACTAGTTACCGCCGAAAATAACGCCGTTGCACTTTGTAACGCGTTAGTCCCAACACTGATCATAACCATTAATTATAATTTAAATTACTAGTTACATGTGTTATTAAATGTGTCATTAATTGATTTCAATTAAATACGTACATGTGTTATTAAATGAGTCATTAATTCATTTTAATTTTAATTAAATACGTACATGTGTTATTAAATGTGTCATTCATTTATTTTGATTTAAATTAAATACGACATGTGTTATTAAATGTGGCATTAATTAATTTGTATTTAAATTAAATAATTGCATGTGTTTTTAAATCTGTCATTAAATAATTTTTATTTAAATTAAATACGTACATGTGTTATTAAATGTGCCATTCATTAATTTTTATTTAAATTAAATACGTACATGTGTTATTAAACGTATCATAACCATTATTATAATTTAAATTATTAGTTACATGTGTTATTAAATGTGTCATTAATTAATTTTAATTAAATACGTACATGTGTTATTAAATTAGTCATTAATTCATTTTAATTTTAATTAAATACGTACACGTGTTATTAAATGTGTCATTTTTTTTTTTAATATTTAAATTGAATACGTACATGTGTTATTAAATGTGTCATTAATTAATTGTAGTTTTAATTAATTACGTACATGTGTTAATAAATGTGTCATCAATTAATTTTAATTCAAATTAAATACGTACATGCGTTATTAAATGTGCCATTAATTAATTTCCTTTTAAATTAAATTAGTGCATGTGTTATTAAATGTGTCATTATTTTTTCTTTTATTTTAATTAAAAAAGTGCATTTGTTTTTAAATGTGTAATTAATATATTTGTATTTAATTAAATACGTACGCGTGTTATTAAATGTGCCGTTAATTGTTCAAAAAAAATATTAATCAAATGAGTGCATGTGTGATTAAATGTGTCATTAAATAATTTTGATTCAAATTAAATACGTACATGTGTTATTACATGTACCATTAATTTATTTTAATTTAAATTAAATACGAAATGTGTTATTAAATGTGCCATTAATTTATTTGTATTTAAATTAAATAATTGCATGTGTTATTAAATATGCCATTCATTTTTTAAAATATTTAAATTAAATACGTACATGTGTTATTAAATGTGTCATTAATTAATTGTAGTTTTAATTAATTACGTACATGTGTTAATAAATGCGTCATCAATTAATTTTTATTCAAATTAAATATGTACATGCGTTATTAAATGTGCCATTAATTAATTTTCTTTTAAATTAAATTAGTGCATGTGTTATTAAATGTGTCATTATTTTTTTTATTTTATTTTAATTAAAAAAGTGCATTTGTTTTTAAATGTGTAATTAATATATTTGTATTTAATTATATACGTACATGTGTTATTAAATGTGCCATTAATTGTTTAAAAAAAATGATTTATCAAATAAGTGATTAAATGTGTCATTAAATAATTTTGCTTTAAATTAAATACGTACATGGGCTATTAAATTTTAATTTATTTTTATTTAAATTAAATAATTGCATGTGTTTTTAAATGTGTCATTAATTAAATTTAATTTAAATTTAATTTGTACATGTGTTTTTAAATGTGTCATTCGCTTTTTAATTAAAATTAAATACGTACATGTGTTATTAAATTTGTCATTAATTAATTTTAATTATAATTAAATACATACTGTACATGTGTTATTAAATGTACCATTAATTAATTTTCTTTTTAATTAAATTAGTGCATGTGTTATTAAATGTGCTATTAGTTAATTTTAATTTTAATTAAATACATACGTTTGTTATAAAATGTACCATTAAGTAATTTCAATTTAAATTAAATATGTGCATTTGTTATTAAATGTGTCATTAGTTAATTTTCATTCAAATTAAATATCTTCAAATGTTTTTAAATTTGTCATTAATTATTTTTAATCATAATTAAATACATACATGTGTTAATAAATGTGCCATTAATTAATGTAAATTTAAATATGTACATGTGTTATTAAACGTATCATTAATTAATTTTAATTCAAAATAAATACATGTGTTAAATGTGTCATTAATTAATTTTAATTTTAATTAAATACGTACATGTGTTATTAAATGTGTCATTAATTAATTTGAATTCAAATTCAATACAAACGTGTTATTAAATGTGTCATTAATTAATTTCAATTTAAATTAAATACGTATGTGTTATTAAATGTGTCATTAATTAATTAAAATTGTAATTAAATACATACATGTGTTATTAAATGTGTCATTAATTATCTTTTAAATTTTAATTAAACAATTGCATGTGTTTTTAAATATGTCATTAATTAATTTTAATTTTAATTAAATACGTACATGTGTTATTAAATGTGTCATTTATTATTTTTAATTAAAATTAAATACGTTCATGTGTTATTAAATGTGTCATTAATTAATTTTTCATTCAAATTCAATACAAATGTGTTATTAAATGTGCCATTAATTAATTTAAATTTAAATTAAATACGTACGTGTGTTATTAAATGTGTCATTTATTAATTTTAATTCAAATTAAATATGTACATGTGTTATTCAATGTGTCATTAATTAATTTAAATTTTAATGAAATACATACATGTGTTATTAAATGTGTCATTAATTATCTTTTTAATTTTAATTAAATAATTGCATGTGTTTTTAAATGTGTCATTAATTAATTTTTATTTTAATTAAATACGTACGTGTTATTAAATGTGTCATTTATTATTTTTAATTCAAATTAAATACGTTCATGTGTTATTAAATGTGTCATTAATTAATTTTTCATTCAAATTCAATACAAACGTGTTTTTAAATGTGCCATTAATTAATTTAAATTTAAATCAAATACGTATGTGTGTTATTAAATGTGTCATTTATTAATTTTAATTTAAATTAAATATGCACATGTGTTCTTAAATGTGTCATAAAGTAATTTTAATTTTAATTCAATACATACATGTGTTATTAAATGTGTCATTAATTATCTTTTTAATTTGAATTAAATAATTGCATGTGTTTTTAAATGTGTCATGAATTAATTTTAATTTTAATTAAATATGTACATGTGTTATTAAATGTGTCATTTATTAATTTTAATTCAAATTAAATATGTACATGTGTTATTAAATGTGTCATTAGATAATTTGAATTCAAATTCAATACAAACATGTGGTATTAAATGTGTCATTAATTAATTTTGATTTTAATTAAATACGTGCATGTGTTATAAAATGTGTCATTTATTAATTTTGTTTCAAATTAAATACATACGTGTTAAATGTGTCATTAATTAATTAAAAAATAAATAAATACATAGATGTGTTATTAAATGTGTCATTCATTAATTCTAATTCAAATTAAATATGTAAATGTGTTATTAAATGTGTCATTTTTTAATTTTAAATCAAATTAAATATGTATGTGTGTTATTACACGTGTCATTAATTAATTTTAATTCAAATTCAATACAAATATGTGGTATTAAATGTGCCATTAATTCATTTTAATTTTAATTAAATATGTACATGTGTAAATAAATGTGTCATTAATTAATTTTGATTCAAATTAAATACATACATGTGTTATTAAATGTGCCATTAATTAATATACATTTAAATTAGATAAGTGCATGTGTTATTAAATGTGTTATTGATTTATTCGATGTAAAATTACATTTAATTATTAAAATAGTATTGATTCAATTGTTTAATGATGATCTATTTAATGACACGTTTAAATAAATATGGAATTTTGTCCCATTTGGCCGTCCATAGTTAACATTGGCTCCAGGTCTGAGGGCGAAGCGACGTCCAGAAGAAAGATGGCGGCGGGAAAAGGTAACGTTTTTTATTTATTTATTCCATTTTTAGAAACAATATTGTAAAGCTACCGATTGAAAGAGTTGTGTTTTCCCCGTCTTGCATTTGTTTTGGAGGTTTGTGTGTGTTTTGGACTTTTTCTGCGTCTGTGTCCCTGTCGGCCGACGTATAAAGAGTCTCCTAATTAGTCCTCCCGGCACAGCTGAAAACAATCCGCGCTCCAACAGGAAGTCAGAAAAAAAGGAGGAAGGACACAGAAGCAAGAACTTAAAACAGCCATGAAGGATGAGGACAAATCAAGCTTTTTTTGTAAGGAGTGTATATCTTTGTAATATTCCTCATAGCATTACAACCTTATTCCTGTAACATCGTGACTTTAATTTTTTTGTTGTTGTAATTCTTTATTGAACAACAAACATACATTTATAATTCAAACAAAAGTCAAGGCACTTTCAACATCAAGGAAAGAGAACAAAAGCAAATACAGAGAGTAATAATACTAAAAAAGTATGATTAATAAAATAAAAGACAAAAAGGGCTACCTAAATCAGTGTTGTTTAACCACTGTGCCGCGGCACACTAGTGTAGTGTTCAGTTCAGTTTCAGTTTATTTCGAACATGCATACAATACAATGTTATGCATCACACAGTTCCAGTCGTTTCATTACAGCACGTCCGAAAAGGAGTAGGAAGAAGCAGAGCTTATTTATGCCGTGAGATACAGCCGTGGGAGATGATCTAATTTCACCTATTTGGGTTAAAAATATTTTTTGCAAACCAGTAATTATAGTCTGAAAATTGTGTTGTTGTTGAGTGTCGGTGTTGTCTAGCGCTCGGCAGAGGAACCGTGTAATACTATTCCATATCAGTAGGTGGCAGCAGGTAGCTAATTGCTTTGTAGATGTCGGAAACAGCGGGAGGCAGCGTGCAGGTTAAACCAAAAATAAACAAAAGGTGAGTGTCCCTAAGAAAAGTCTTTGAAGCTTAGGGAAGGCTATACAGAATGAAACTAAAACTGAACTGGCTACAAAGTAAACAAAAACAGAATGCTGGATGACAGCAAAGACTTACTGTGGAGCAAAGACGGCGTCCACAATGTACATCCAAACATGACATGACAATCAACAATGGTCCCACAAAGAAGGATAAAAACAATGGAAATATTCTTGATTGCTAAAACAAAGTTTCTGCGGGAAATATCGCTGAAAGGAAGACATGAAACTGCTACAGGAAAATACCAAAAAAAGAGAAAAAGTCACCAAAATAGGAGCGCAAGACAAGAACTAAAACACTACCCACAGGAAAACACCAAAAAACTCCAAATAAGTCACAGCGTGATGTGACAGGTCGTGACAGTACACCTACTTTGAGACAAGAGCTATATTGATGCATGCTTGGTTATGGTTTCAACAATTGCGACAACGAGTTTTTACTGTCAACTGAGTTTTGTTTTTTAATGATTTCTGCTGGTGGTGTGCCTTCGGATTTTTTCAATGCAAAAAATGTGCCTCGGCTCAAAAAAGGTTGAAAAAGACTGTCCTAAGTCACTTTAAATGTTTTTAACAAGGATATCAATTTAAGGGCTTTTGTACTCTTAATCATTCTCCAAGTTTTTATTGATAATTGTAACCCATTAAGCCAATTAGAAAATGTAGGCCTTACTTTCATAAATCGACATTTGAAAATGTAGTTTTAAAACGGCAGATTTATTTGTTTTTTTGTTGATACCACTAGTGTGATGCAAACTGGTGTCACAAAATTAAAACGTGACTTTATTTGTCATTTAGGGAGAATCTGTGCAATGCAGTCAGACTTAGATAAGTTTTTTTCAAAAGTCAATAGGAGGGTTGCATTTGACGTCACGTCCGTTTTTTTCTTCACTTCTTAATTGACACGGTGGTCAAGCAGATTGAGCATAGCATTAAAACAAGCGAGAGTGAGTGTCAAGTTTGAGCAGAAAATTTTATATTTCTGTTCTGTTCTCGGGCGTTCCAGTCTCTCAAATATAGAGGTAGGAAAGAGCTTTCATGGAGTCCCGAAATAATTTGTTAAAAAACAAAGTGCGTGGAAGGAAATGGCTCTTAAAAATATCCTTTTCGTCATCTTGTGGAATACAATCGAACCGTGCTCGTGTCTGCAGTGATCAATTTGTAAAATGTTTGCACCCCCCGCGACCCCAAAATGGGACACGCGGTAGAACATGGATGGATGGATGAACATTTGATTTGTTTGAGTAACTTTCTGTGATGCAATCGAGTTTGTTCTCTACTATATTAGTAGTGTTTAAGAGCAAAACTAAACATAAGAAAAGGACAATTGATGGCATTAGTTTGTGTTCTTTTGTGGTTGCTGTGCTAAAATTCCTAGTTTGTGAACCCGTTCTCAAACAATGGCAATAAAACTATTCTGATTCTGATTCTGATTCTGATTCTAAATATAACTAGGAAGACCTGCTTGTGCAAATAAACTAAAGTCATGTTAAGTCCCAGTTATACAGTATATTATTTTAGTATTTTTGTTGTCCATTTTCATAACATAAACTAAAAGCTTAGTTGTTGTTGTGCAGGAAAGCCAAGGGCTTTATTCGACACAGATGATCACATTTTAGCGTCCTTGGTGATATTTGCTAGAATCAAGAAAATATCCTTCTTATTAATAAAGTAGATGAATAAATCTCCAAGCATGCTTTTATTTTGAGGGCGAGACAGGAACGGGTGTGGGGTAGAGAACGAGCCGGATGTAACAAGTCGGCGACATGTTGGGAAAGACTAAACAAGACTTGCTTTGGATAACAACTTGCCGTCTGCTCAAACAGAATACGACAATAAGTACTTTGCATGCGCAACAAACACGGCATGCAAACAAGGCTAGCAAACAGATATAGCAAACAGGGCTAACAAACAACGTTAGCAATCAGAGCTAGCAAACAACGTCAGCAAACAGAGCTAGCAAATAGATATAGCGAACATAGCTAACAAACAGATATAGCAAATAGGACTAACAAACAATATTAGCAAACAGATCTAGCAAACAAATACAGCAAACAAAGGTAAAAACACAGATAGCAAACAATTCAGCAAACAAAGCTAGCAAACAGAGATAACAGATTCAGCAAACAAAGCTAGCAAACAGATAACAGATTCAGCAAACTGAGATAAAAGAGTTAGTAAACAGAGCTAGCAAACAGAGATAGTTAAAAGAAATAGCAAATAGAGCTACAAAACAGCGACAAAACAGAGCTAGCAAACACAGCTGTTAAACAGATATACCAAACAACGCTAGCAAACTGTTAGCAAACAGAACTAGAATAACAGAGCTTTGTGAGTCACGGGTTGCTTTTCTTGTTTTTTGATATGTGGTTGCTTATTTTGGCTTGCTTTTATTTCCTCACAAGCAAAACACAACTGCACCGGTAGATCGTTTTTTGGATTTTTACACAACGTTTCCTGGCTATTGCCCCCGCTCGACAACCAGGCCAGAGCCCAGACTGACATTTTGTAATTTTGTTTTCATATTCCGACTTTTTTCTCACCGTACCGCAACTTTATTCCAACAACTCTGGGCGTTCCTACCCTTCAGTTCTCGTCCTCCCGCTTTATTGCGACACCGTCAATATTGTGGAGCGACATTGACATCGTGACGACTCCCTCCACAAATATTCTGCCTGCTACGTCACGCTGATGTTGCCAGACAACTGAGAGGTTTGTGAGCGGAGGGCCCTAAAATGATCATGGGCGTGACACGGGGTCCCGTCCCTCTGGATGACCCGTCCTCCGTGTTGCCTTGGCATCCCAATGATCTTGCCATTATTTCACGCACAAATTAGCACTTGTTAGCCGCCCACTGTTGACTTTGTTTTATTTGCTTGCATTAGATTTCCTCCCATCACTGTGTGTGTGTGTGTGTGTGTGTGTGTCGCGGGGTGAGCTTCATAGCTTCCTTACCTAGCAACACACTCTGGAGAGATGCACAGACACACTCGGGTGTCCTATCCTTCTTGCGACACACTCCGTCTTCCAAATGCTGAGGTGTCCAAAGTGATGCCCGCAGCGAATCTTTTACCGACCCGTGGATCCTTTGAAAAATACTATTACAAAAAAAACCCCATAAAAAACTGGAATAAAAGAACATACAGGTAACATGTAACAAGTTTGTTACATGTTTTTTTCCTTTTAAAACTGCCATTGCTCAAAAAAATTATAATGAATCAAAATCAATGTTATGAATTATTTACCTATTTAAAGGCCTACTGAAACCCACTACTACCGACCACGCAGTCTGATAGTTTATACATCAATGATGAAATCTTAACATTGCAACACATGCCAATACGGCCGGGTTAACTTATGAAGTGCAATTTTAAATTTCCCGCTAAACTTCCGGTTCAAAACGCCTTTGGAGGATGACGTATGCGCGTGACGTCGAGAGATCCACGGAAGTGTTTGGACCATATTGGACACAATACACAGAGCTCTGTTTTCTTCGACAAAATTCCACAGTATTCTGGACATCTGTGTTGGTGAATCTTTTGCAATTTGTTTAATGAACAATGGAGGCTGCAAAGAAGAACGTTGTAGGTGGGATTGGTGTATGCGGCTGGCTGTAGCAACACAACAAGGAGGACTTTGACTTGGATAGCAGATGCGCTAGCGGCGAACTCACCTTGACTTCCTACGTCTCCGGGCCGCCGACTGCATCGTCAAACGCTGGAACGCAGGTGAGCACGGGTGTTGATGAGCTGAGGAGGGCTGGCTGGCGTAGGTGGAGCGCTAATGTTTTTATCATAGCTCTGACGAGGTCCCGTTGTTAAGTTGGCGTCGTTAGCAACAGCATTGCTAGGCTTCGACAGGCGTCAAATACACATTAACCGTGTATTTACATGTCCAGTGTTTGGTTCGGTGTCTCCTGATAGTAGTATTGTTGATCTTCTGTCTATCCTTCCAGTCAGGGATTTATTTATTTTGTTTCTATCTGTATTTGAGACAGATGCTATCACGTTAGCTCATGCTAAGAGCTTCGTCGATGATGGGTGAAGTCCTTCGTAGCGCCGCCGATCGCTGGAACGCAGGTGAGCACGGCTGTTGATGTAACCGTGTAGTTACATGTACATGGTTTAATAGTATTGTTGATCTTCTGTCTATCCTTCCAGTCAGGGGTTTATTTCTTTTGTTTCTATCTGCATTAGAGAACGATGCTATCACGTTAGCTCAGTAGCTAAGTGTGTCACCGATGTATGGTCGTGGAGATAAAAGTCACTCTGAATGTCCATTTCGCGCGCTCGACTCTCATTTTCAAGAGGATATAGTATCCGAGGTGGTTTAAAATACAAATCCGTGATCCACAATAGAAAAAGGAGAGAGTGTGGAATCCAATGAGCCAGCTTGTACCTAAGTTACGGTCAGAGCGAAGTTACTGCCTCTAGTTCTTCACTCTAACGTGCCTCATCCACGAATCGTTCATCCTCGCTGAAATTAATGGGGTAATCGTCACTTTCTCGCTCCTAATATCTCTCGCTCCATTGTAAACAACGGGGAATTGTGAGCAGCACTACCGCTTGTGGCGTCACGCTACTTCCGGTAGGGGCAAGGTTTTTTTTATCAGCGAGCAAAAGTTGCGAACTTTATCGTCGATTTTCTCTACTAAATCCTTTCAGCAAAAATATGGCAATATCGCGAAATGATCAAGTATGACTAAGGCTGAAACGACGCGTCGACGTAGTCGACGTCATCGGTTACGTAAATACGTCGACGCCGTTTTTGTGCGTCGACGCGTCGCATAATGACGTCACACTACCGTCATGGCGAAGCGCAAAGCAGACGATCAAAGAAGACGATGCGAGCGGTGCGAGCGAGGGGGGGAAAGCATGCCAATAGTGTGGGAGTATTTCAATAAACGGCCTAATAATGTTGTTGTATGCACACTGTGTCGAGCGGAAATGGCCTATCATAGCAGCACAACGGCTATAAACGAACAGTTGAAAAGAAAACCATCAACTAGTCAATCGTCCGCGCGAGCATACGTTGTCATCATTACACAAAAACATGAATGTGTCATTTGTATCTGCTAGGGGTGTAACGGTACGTGTTTTGTATTGAACCGTTTCGGTGCGGGGCTTTCGGTTCGGTACGGCGGTGTACCGAACGAGTTTCTAAGCTAAAGTCTTAACAAGCTGCTTTGCTCCGTCTGCCTCTGTCTCAGCACGCAGCATTGTCCCACCCACATAACCATCTGATTGGTACACACGCAGCATTGTCCCACCCACACAACCATCTGATTGGTACACACGCAGCATTGTCCCACCCACACAACCATCTGATTGGTACACACGCAGCATTATCAGCCAATCAGCAGTGCGTATTCAGAGCGCATGTAGTCATCGCTTCAGCGTGGAGCAGATAGGTGTTTAGCAGGTGAGCATCAGGCAGCAGACTCTCCCCAAATGATAATAAACACCTCCCAGTCAACTACTAGTAACATCACTATGAGCCCGTTGACCTTCTAGAAACTTAAACTGCAGCTCAGCTCGCTCGCAATCCTGGCTTGAGGTGAAGGCTAATTAGCTCTCAGTTCCAGCCACATCGACCCCTTCTGAGCGCCTATTTTCAGCTGCTGGGAATATTGTAAACAAGAAAAGAACCAAAGCATGTAGACATGCTAACCTTTCTTCATTACAACTGTTAGACACTCACTGGAATGAGTAGAATTGGTTATTGTGTACTGTGTTGGACTGGATGTTTATTTTGCACATTTTAAAAGCAATACTTAATGTTTACAGTGCTCCAGAATATTTAGATTGGCACTTTTTTGTATTGGATGTTTATCTTTATTTTTGCACATTTTAGCAAATAAGCAATACTTTCACTTTTGTTGAAATGTTTACACTGTTGTTACAGAATATTTCGTTTTGCACTTTTTTGTATTGGATGTTTATCTTTATTTTTGTACATTTTAAAGCAAAAAAAGCAATACTTTTACTTTTGAAATGGTTATACTATTGCAGAATATTAAGATTTGCACTGGATGTTGACTTTTATATTTGCACATTAAAAAGCAAATAAGCTACTTTTAATTTTGTTAAATGTTAAAAGTTTTAAATGTTTACATTGTTACAGAATATTTAGTCATGTTGTTGTCAATGTTGACTGAGTGGCCATACTTCTTTTTTTTGTAAATAAAAGCCATGCCTTTTGAAAAAACGGGCCTACATTTATTTTTTCATCTTCATTTTGAATAAAAAAATAATCGGCAAAAGGAAAAAATAATCTATAGATTAATCGAAAAAATAATCTATAGATTAACCGATTAATCGAAAAAATAATCTATAGATTAATCGATAGAAAAATAATCGTTAGCTGCAGCCTTAAGTATGACACATAGAATGGATCTGCTATTCCCGTTTAAATAAAAAAAAATAATTTCAGTAGGCCTTTAAGGCTCCAATTACTTTACATCAAATATTTTACTTTAAAATATAATTTGGGGATAAGCGACCCCAAAGGGAATAAGCGGTAGAAAATGGATGGATGGATGGATGGATATATATATATATATATATATGTATATATATGTGTGTGTGTATGCGTGTGTGTGTGTGTGTGTGTGTGTGTGTATATGTAGATTAAGGCGCTTAGATGGCAGCATATGTTGTTCCAAAACCTGTATGTACCTTTCAGCATTAATGGTGCCTTCACAGATGTGTAAGTTACCCTTGTCTTGGGCACTAATGCACCCCCATACCATCACAAATGCTGGCTTTTGAACTTTGCGTCGATAACAGTCTGGATGGTTCGCTTCCCCTTTGGTCCGGATGACACGATGTCGAATATTTCCAAAAACAATTTGAAATGTGGACTCGTCAGACCACAGAACACTTTTCCACTTTGCATGAGTCCATCTTAGATGATCTCGGTCCCAGAGAAGCCGCCGGCGTTTCTGGATGTTGTTGATAAATGGCTTTCGCTTTGCATAGTAGAGCTTTAACTTGCACTTACAGATGTAGCGACCAACTGTATTTAGTGACAGTGGTTTTCTGAAGTGTTCCTGAGCCCATGTGGTGATATCCTTTAGAGATTGATGTCGGTTTTTGATACAGTGCCGTCTGAGGGATCGAAGGTCACGGTCATTCAATGTTGGTTTCCGGCCATGCCGCATACGTGGAGTGATTTCTCCAGATTCTCTGAACTTTTTGATGATGTTATGGACCGTAGATGTTGAAATCCCTAAATTTCTTGCAATTGCACTTTGAGAAACGTTGTTCTTAAACTGTTTGACTATTTGCTCATGCAGTTGTGGACAATGGGGTGTACCTCGCCCCATCCTTTCTTGTGAAAGACTGAGCATTTTTTATATATGTGTATATATATATATATATATATATATATATATATATATATATATATATATATATATATATATATATATATATATATATATATATATATATATATATATATATATATATATATATATATATATATATATATATATATATATATGTGTGTGTGTGTGTATTCCCGGGCGCGGCCACCGCTGCTGCCCACTGCTCCCCCCAGGGGGTGAACAAGAGGATGGGTCAAAAGACGACCAATAAAAACGCAATAAACGGGGACGGAAATTTGACCCGGTTATATTCTCCAAGTCACGACACTGACATTGTCTTTGTGACAGCGCGCTTGCTCCTGCTGTCAGCGTTCAGGTGCGTCCTCGCTCTCCTGGCCGGAGAGAGAGAGAGACGTGCCGGTCCTCAAGTGATGGCGTGATAAGAGCGCACCGTCACACTAAACAAAACACCGGCGGAAAGCGATAATCGATAAAAAAACAAGTAAACTGGAGTTTTGACCTACAGAAGGCAGGCTCGGTAAAAAAAACAAAAAAACTGTGCGTCCTAAGGACGCGCAGACTTACGGAAATGCGCGCCCTTTCTGATTTCAATGCGTAAAAAGACAGTGCGTTATTGCCAACACTGTTAGCATGCTAACAGGTATCATTCGTCAAACAAAATATTTGATGTTGAGGTGTATAGCAGCAAAATTAGCAAAAAAGCAAGCATGCTAATATTAGAACGCTAACGATTGTGCTGCAGGCCGTAAATAAATAAAAAAAATTAGCAGATAATTTAATTCCTCTTCTTCTAGACATGTTCAATGATTCTTTGGATCAGTGAGGACTACCTCAACCTCTCACGGAGGCATCGATAACCTTTTTACTGAAATCGGGTAAAGTAAAATGTGAATGCAGTTCATATCGCCCCATTTCTCTTTTAAATGTTGATTACAAGATTCTAGCAAAAGCACTGGCTTTGCGACTTGAAACGACTATGCCAAGTATCATTTCACCAGACCAAACAGGGTTTATGGAAAACGACACTCTTCTTCCTGGATACTATTTTTTCCCCATCATCCGGGAAGACACCAGAACTGGTGGTCTCAATGGATGCAGAAGGCTTTTGACAGGGTGGAGTGGAGTTATTTGTTAGAAGTCTTAAAAAGGTTCTGCATTGGGTCTAATTACATACACTATATTGCCACAAGTATTTGGCCACCCATCCACATGATGAGAATCAGGTGTCCTAATTACTTGGCCCGGTGTATAAAATCAAGTACTTAGGCATGGAGACTGTTTCTACAAACATTTGTGAAAGAATGGGCCGCTCTCAGGAGCTCAGTAAATTCCAGCATGGAACTGTCATGGGATGCTACCTGTGTAACAATTCCAGTCGTGAAATTTCCTCGCTCCTAAATATTCCAAAGTCAACTTTATTATAAGAAAAGTGAAGAGTTAGGGAACAACAGCAACTCAGCCACCAAGTGGTAGGCCACGTAAACTGACAGAGAGGGGTCAGCTGATGCTGAAGCGCATTGTGCAAAGACTTTCTGCACAGTTGCTGTTCATGTGACTTTCCAATTAGCCCACGTACAGTACGCAGAGAGCTTCATGGAATGGGTTTCCATGGCTAAGCAGCTGCATCTAAGCCATACATCACCAAGTCCAATGCAAAGCGTGGGATGCAGTGGTGTAAAGCACGTCGCCACTGGACTCTAGAGCAGTAGAGTCACCTTCTCTGGAATGATGAATCACACTTTTCCAAATGGCAACAGGATGGACCAGTCTGGGTTTGGAGGTTGCCAGGAGAACGGTACATTTCAGACTGCATTGCACAGAGTGTGAAATTTGGTGGAGAAAGAATTATGGTGCGGGGTTGGTTTTTCAAGAGTTGGGCTTGGCCCCTTAGTTCCAGTGAAAGTAACTTTGAATGCTATAGGATACCAAAACATTTTGGACAATTCCATGGGATGGCACTTCAAGTTCATATGTGAGTAAAGGCAGGTGGCCAAATACTTTTGGCAATATAGTGTATTTTGGATAGCACTATTATATTCTCACCCTAAAGCTGTCTGTAAGCACCAATAGGATGAAATCCCAATATTTTCCCCTTAGCAAAGAAACCCCTCAAGGGTGTCCTCTGAGCCAGGAATAGCAATTGAACCTCTGTCTATTGCACTTAAATCGGCTCATTTTAGCAAAGGAATCAGGAGATGCCGTTTGGAACGTAGACTTTTCCTAAATGCAGACAATTTGTTACTGTTCATTTCGGATTCAACATCTACCATCCCTAAGATAGTTCAACTGCTCAACATTTTGGGAACTTTTTCAGAGTATAAAGAGTGAGTGTTTCCCTGTAAATGACTTAGCTTTTGAGATTCCTGATGCTTATTTCCCCTTTAAAATGTCTAGAAACAGCTTTAAATACTTGGTTGTACACATCTGTCGTAAGATGCCAGATCTCTACTAGAATAACTTTACACGCCTTATTGACTAGATTAAATCTGATGTGGAAAAGTGGAATAATTTACACATAACTATAGCAGGTAGGGTTAATTGCATGAAAATGAATGTGCTTCCACGCTTTCTGTATTTTTTCCAATGTCTTCCAATCTTTTTACCAATCATTTTTTAATGCTGTGAATAAATTTATCTCATCCTTTATTTGGAAAGGCAAAATAATAATTGTTTACAGAGGCACAGGTCTGTAGGTGGTTTGTCTCTCCCTAACTTAAGATTTTACTATTGGGCAGCCAACATACACAAAATTATTTTTTGGATCCATGAACCTGAATTGAGTTGGTGCAGACTGCAAGCTGAGTCTTGTTCGACCTCGCTCCTAGCTTTGCTTACATCAAAACTGCCTTTTCGATCATCTCCGTTTCTCAGTACCTGTATTATGATTTCCCTGTCAAATGGATAATAAAACAAATTAAAATAAAATTAGCTCGGGCCGCACTTTGGACACCCCTGCTTTAGGCCTTAACTGCAACCTTTCGTCTTCTGTCTCCATGATCGTTGTCCTTGTGATGAAAGCTAGAAGATCAGATCGTGGGATGAAGGAAGGATGAGCGTGGAAGATGTGGAAGTTAGTGTTTGTCACAGCGTGTCTATACACGTGTGTTTTAATGGAGGCTGACACTGGGACACACACACACACACACGCACACGCACACGCACGCACACCTCCACAGCGAGCAGAGGGATGTCTTGCCCACCTGTGGCTTCCTGACTCCTGGATCCAGAGCCGCTATCTTCTCCCAGCCTCCATTTGTCTCCTCTGCCAATCACCTTGCATGCTCGCCTCCTCTCTCCTCATCTCTTCAACTCAGACACCTTTACTTTTTTTTTTTTTTCTTTTTTTTTTTTAGTTTTACTCGAACAAAAGAGGGAGCTTTTGCCACCAGAAGAGGATCCAGAAGGTCAAGGAGGGCAGGGAAGGCACCTACGAGGAGCCTCAGTGACCAAAAGTGGTAAGAAGTCTTTTTGGATTTCTCCTCAGTAGCCTCGAGCAGGTTTGGGATTTGTTGCTCCGGTTTGTTATAAAAAATGACAAATGATGCTGCTGGTGTCCTAAATAAATGATATCTGCCTCCATATTCCCTCCATTTCTTGCTTTGACCCGCCATCTGTTGGCTGTTGGACATGCTGACAAGCATATGCTTCACATGTATAAATGATCGTCAACACTCCCTGTCGCTTGCATAAATCAAACCCACAATGATATTTTATGCCATATTTGTTTAGTCTTGCTCTTGTTTTGGACGCTGAATACTGAATTACCATATTTTCCGGACTATAGAGCGCACCGGTATAAAAGCCGAACCCACTAAATTTTAGAAGAAAAACTTTTTTTTCCCATATATTAGCCACACCAAATTATAAGTCGGAGATATACTGTTTATTGCAAATTCGGGACTATAAGCCTCTACTTTTTTCCTACACTTTTCACCCTGTGGCTAATAGGACGGTGCGGATAATTTATGGATTTTTCTTTGCTGACGGCCATCAAAAAAAAACAAAAAACCAAGCAACACACTGAGAGGGTGTTTTGTTGTTTGTGTTGTGGCGACATCTTTTGGACGAATTCGCTCAATGCAGGTGCTGCTGTGGCCTTCCATTTAGTGCTTTCAACCACCAGAAGTAGAGTGCCGTTCCGTCTTCTAAACATCCATATCGTTTGTTTATTAATCATTAATCACTCCAAGCAATGTCTGTAAGTTTTACAATATAACTAAAACTATTCTTACTTAATAAACCGTCCCATATGTGATGTCTGTAGGAGTGTTTTCATGAATATTTGTACGTGCCATCATAATGTAATGACGCTAGTATTAACGAATATGCTAACACGTTTACGAGAGTCTGTGTTAGTATTATCAATTTACAATGGCATTTTTCTTTTGTGTTTCAGTTTCGTACATTCACCAAAACGTCACAGTAGAGTTATTGAGTCTGTTTAGCTGATTAGAGAGCTAGCTCCCGCAGCCAGTGGGTCCATGAAGGTGATTTCTGTTTTGTTTGAGCAGCTGTTTTACTGCCATGTTACAGACACCGTTTGGAAACAATTAAGGTATGTAAATAAACATTTACAGAATCTTCCAGTTTAAATAACTCATTTTACAACGTATATATCTGCGGCTTATTGTCTGGTGTGGATAATATATTGAAAATTTTTTTTTCTCTCAAACTTTGTGGGTGCGCCTTATGTACCAGTGCGCTTTATAGTCCGGAAAATACGGCACGTGCTGAAATTATTTATTTACACAGAAATATTTTGTAAATGTTTATTTACATACTTTAATTGTTTCGAAAGGGTGTCTGTAACACAGCAGTAAAACAGCTGGTCAAACAAAACAGAAGTTATCGTCATGGACACGCTAGCTGCGCAAGCTAGCTCTCCAATCAGCTAAACAGACTCAATAACTCCACGGTGATGTTTTGGTGAATTTACTGAGGAATTTGTGAAACTGGAACAATACAAAAAAAATGTAATTGTAAGTTAATAATACAAACACAGACACTTGTAAACATGTAAGCATATTAACTAATGCTAACGACGCTAGCTTCATTGCATTATGATAGCACGTACAAATATGCATGAAAACACTCCTACAGACATAAACATGGGACGGTTTAGTAAGTAAGAATTGTTTTAGTTATATTGTCAAACTTACAACCATTGCTTGGAGTGATGAATGAAGAATCCATACGAGTAGAAATGCTATGGATGGCCAGAAGTCGGAACAGCACTTCTTCTACCGGTTCAAAGCTTTAAACAGCAGGAAACACCGTAAGCATTCAACTAGCTGCACCTGCAGCGAGCAAACTTGTCCAAAAGATGGCGCCATAGCACAAACATTACACACCTTTTCAGTGTCTTTGCATGTGTTTATTGATAACTATTTGCATTATGGCCGTCAGCGAAGAAAAATCCTTAAATTAGCCGTTTATCTGCCGCATGCGCGAAGAAAAGTAACTGTTTATAGTCCGAAATTTACGATATGTGGATTATGCCGAATCCCAGCCTGGCATGCAGAGGTATTTGTGTGCCTTTTTAATACCTCTGTTGCCGTGGAGTCCATTGAAACGGCCCGCAGCTGCACAATCCTTTTTTTTTCTTTTCTTCTTCTGATTGGATCGGCTCCTGCTTGGATTCACAAGGCAGATCTCATCTGCAAACACGCACTGCGTCCACACCGTCAACACACTTGGACACATTTACAAATAGCCACAAACACTGTCCGTATGTCGGAGCTCGCTTGAATTATTGATGGGGCCAGCCTGCTTAAAAATGTATCCCCAACCTTTCCGTCACACACACGCAGGAAGTCCTAATTAGGGCTTGGATGTGACGGGCGAGCGAGTTCATCTTCAGCACGGCACCATAAACATCGGCCTTCATTCTCTTACTTTGAAATAAAAACATGCTGTTTGTCTCACTATCCAGTTGGCTGAAATGTAGATTTTTTACCCACATATCTGACTGAATACGCACTTCAGTTCTCATTATGTACCCTATTTTCTGGACTATAGAGCGCACTGGTATACAAACCGCACTGGATTATAAAGCGCACTGGATTATAAACCGCACCCACTCAATTTTAAAAGAAAAAACCCTTTTTCCATATGTTAACCGCACCAGACTATAAGACTCAGATCCAATATATTGCCAAAAGTATTTGGCCACCCGCCTTGACTCACATATGAACTTGAAGTGCCATCCCATTCCTAACCCATAGGGTTCAATATGATGTCGGTCCACCTTTTGCAGCTATTACAGCTTCAACTCTTCTGGGAAGGCTGTCCACAAGGTTGCGGAGTGTGTTTATAGGAATTGGACAATTCTTCCAAAAGCGCATTGGTGAGGTCACACACTGATGTTGGTCGAGAAGGCTTGGCTCTCAGTCTCAGTTCTAATTCATCCCAAAGGTGTTCTATCGGGTTCAGGTCAGGACTCTGTGCAGGCCAGTCAAGTTCATCCACATCAGACTCTGTCATCCATGTCTTTATGGACCTTGCTTTGTGCACTGGTGCACAGTCATGTTAGAAGAGGAAGGGGCCCGCTCCAAACTGTTCCCACAAAGTTGGGAGCATGGAATTGTCCAAAATGTTTTGGTATCCTGGAGCATTCAAAGTTCCTTTCACTGGAACTACGGGGCCAAGACTAAATCCTGAAAAACAACCCCACACCATAATTCTTCCTCAACCAAATTTCACACTCGGCACAATGCAGTCCAAAAAGTACCGTTCTCCTGGCAACCTCCAAACCCAGACTCATCCATCAGGTTGCCAGATGGAAAAGTGTGATTCATCACTCCAGAGAACGCGTCTCCACTGCTCTAGAGTCCAGTGGCGACGTGCTTTACACCACTTTATCCGACGCTTTCCATTGGACTTGGTGATGTATGGCTTAGATGCAGCTGATCGGCCATGGAAACCTATTCCATGAAGCTCTCTGCTTACTGTACGTGGGCTAATTGGAAGGTCACATGAAGTTTGGAGCTCTGTAGCAACTGATTGTGCAGAAAGTCGGCAACCTCTTTGCAGTATGCGCTTCAGCATTCGCTGACCCCTCTATGTCAGTTTACGTGGCCTACCACTTGGTGGCTGAGTTGCTGTTGTTCCCAAACTCTTCCATTTTCTCATAATAAAGCCGACAGTTGACTTTGGAATATTTAGGAGTGAGGAAATTTCACGACTGGATTTGTAGCACAAGTGGCATCCTAAGACAGTTCCACGCTAGAAATCACTGAGCTCCTGAGAGCGGCAATTCTTTCACAAATGTTTGTAGAAACAGTCTCCATGCTTAAGTGCTTGATTTTATACACCTGTACCTGGGCCAAGTGATTAGGACATCTGATTTTGATCATTTGGATGGGTGGCCAAATACTTTTGGCAATATAGTGAATATACGTTGTGCAGTGAGTTTTTTTACACAGAAATATTTTGTAAATATTTATTTACATACCTTAGTAACGGCGGCCTTTTGGTGATTTGAACGGTTCCAACAGCTTAAAACAACGCAAGCATAGGGCGTTGTTCTTTGAGAATGTCGCTGGACCACCATTCCGAGTCTCGCATATTTAATGAGCCGAACGTGACGTCAGGTGAATACAACCCATCGTTTGGCAGGCGGACCCCTTCGTTAGTTGCATCTGGCAGCCATGTTTGATAATTTCTTCAAATTCTGCGTAATAATATCATGATTTGGGGTGGAGATGCTACCAAAACATACGAGGCAATATGAAATTGCCTCCATTTTTCTTCGGGCTGATGAACAAAATCTGAAGAAATACGTTAGAAAACTAACCTAATATCACGACTGCAAAAGGGACAAGCGTTAGAAAATGGATGGATGGATGGGTGTCTGTTTTGGGGGATGTTACCTCCACACATAATTTTTAGATGCAGAAATATGAGTATATAAGTGCCACTGTTGTCAGCATGGGAGGAGTCTTTTAGGGAAACAAACAATTGTTCAACAATGAAGTCGTAACATTATGCTGTAATTTTGTGTTTATTTTAGAATCAAGAGATAAAAATAAACAAAAGAAAATAGCATCAAATATTTTCAGAAATAAGGAAAATCAGGGTGGGAAAAGTTATATTAGAAGGGTAGAGTTGTAATAATATGGAAATGAATTCATAAAATTATGAGCAAAACATTGGAAAATATAAAAACTCTCAAAAAACAATACCAGGCAAAACGTGTAATTTAAGCAAAAAAGATACATACTCATAATTTACGTTGTCTTTTATTAACCAAAGGTGCAACAGTTCTATCAGTGTTTCCCACACATTCTTTTATTTGTGGCGGCCCGCCACGAAAGAATTACGTCCCCCACAAATTAAATTTTTTTTTTTTAAATTTTTTTTTTGTGTCCTGTCCAGCTTCTCAGGCAAATCATATAGTTGATGTAGATGCCCATATAGGCTGTTCAGATTTACTTTACAAAAGAGAAGTGTAGGATACTTCTCTTGTTGCCTTGTTTGTATTTGACCACTACTGTTTTCTGTTTATTTGTTACTGACTGTGGCAGGACACCTCTGCCTATGTTTCACTTTATGTTGCTGGTAAATAATATGGTTGTAGTAGTAGGCTAAAGTTAAATTATTTAGTATGCACTAATTAAAGGGGCAGAGCTTTAAGAGACATTCTAGCTTTTATATTTTATAAGATATATTTTTTTGTAAGAACCACTATTAATAAATATATTTCAGTGAATAACTTGTTGTTCAAATCTGTATATAAATATGTACATAAAGTGTTGTAATTATATTGTAAAATGGATGGATGGATGGATGGACGTTTAAAACAAAACTGTTTTTAATTAGTAAGTATACATTTTTTTAGCCTTTTTAGAGAAAATCATATCATTGTAGTAAATTATGCAAATTACTCGATGATGTCATGTGACTACGCCCATGGCCACGCCCATAGCCACGCCCCCACCGCCACAGATATCTTGGCAGTTTATGGGAAACACTGAACACTGATATATATATATATATATATATATATATATATATATATATATATATATATATATATATATACAGTGGGGCAAAAAAGTATTTAGTCAGCCACCCATTGATTGTCAATGGGTGGCTGACTAAATACTTTTTTGCCCCACTGTATATATATATATATATATATATATATATATATATATATATATATATATATAGTAATATATAGTACTATATATATATATATATATATATATATATATGTAATATGTATATGTATATATATATATATATATATATTACATATATATTACATATATATATATATATATATATAGTACTATATATATATATATATATATATATATATATATGTATATATATATATATGTATGTATGTATGTATGTATGTATGTATGTATGTATGTATGTATGTATGTATGACACATTACTAAATTGATGGAGATCCCCAAGAATACAAGTTTGTAGTGTCATTGGAATGTTTATATTAAGGAATGTGATTGCTTCTTTTGTTGTTTTCAACCATAACTCTTTTATTCTCTGACATTCCCACAATAAATGAACAAGAGTTGCCTCGGCTGCCCGACACTTCATACATAACTTGCTATCTACTACACCAATTTTAAACAGCTGAGAAGATGTAAAATACAATCTATTCCATATCTATATACGGTATATATCTCGATATTTTTTTCGTAATGTAAAACAAAACAGTCCTAGTTACTTGAGATACTAAGTACGTCATTATTATGACTTAGTAATTTACTAAGTCAAAATAATGACAAAATAATGGCTTACTAAGTCAAAATGTCTTACAAAGTCAATTAATGACTAACTGTAAGTAAGCGTTTGCAATAAGCGTTTGATAAAAAGAGTTAAAAGTGGGGCCACATGCTGACATATGTTCAACTCATCATGCTTAATTTCAGTGGCGTGCGGTGAGGTTAATGTCTGGTGAGGCGCTGCATCATCACAGTCAGATTTACAAACATATGAACCCTAAATAGTATGTTATTCACCATGTGATTGGCAGCAGTTAACGGGTTATGTTTAAAAGCTCATACCAGCATTCTTTACACAACTGTAGCACACAAAAAAGCACATTTAATAAAAAAAACATTATTATGGTCTTACCTTTCTTGCTGGACATCCACACAGCCAGCCTTTGCGTGTGTACCACGCCGTTTGAAAAGAACGTGTCTTCTGTCCCGAAGTCAAAAGCAAACCTTTTAGCTCCGGCGTTGGTCTACCTTTAATTATTACCTCCTGCTTCGATTGAAAGTCCAGTTTAGAAAACTGTTTTATTTTACATATGTAATCCTCCATGTTTTTAATAAAAGTCCAGGCGAGAGGAAATAAACAATCGCTGCACTAATTGACTTGCAAACTTTTTTTTTTTTTCTTCTGCGGCGAGGAATGATCTCTGGGATCACTACCGCCCTCTACCACCAGGAGGTCGGATTACTGTGGAGCCTCAGACAGTACGTCTTTTGCAGCAGATTTATGAATGCTCAGCACAAGAAATACGTTACACACATACAGTTGTTGACAAAATACACTGTACATTATATACCTCAGCTAACTAAACTATGCCATAGTTTAGTTAGCTGATATAATTCATATAGCAATAAAGTCTCACTGCACAGCAGCTCAGCAGTTAGCCGAGTCATTGTGCACAATCCATGTTGAGGCACAAATCAGTGACGTGCCTCAACTGGCTGCTGATCACCGCACCGTCTCTTCTCAGTATTTGAACGGCAAATGTGAAAATAAAAATAAAAATAATCTAAAACTGGTGAAGTTAAATGGAAAATAACTTTAGTATAATCACTGGATACATATAACAATTTAATAATTTTTTTTTTCTTTTTACATTTTTTTTCTTTCCATGATGGCAGGTGTGGCCCCGCCTCCCCTGCTTCTAGTGACTGCACGCCACTGCTTAATTTATTACAGCATTTGGGAAGCCTGTAGTTGATTTCTATTATGTAAATGTTATATTTTTATCAACATGGGATAGCAGGGACCCTGCCATTCAAAATTAAGCTGCTACATTACTAATGATTAATGTAACTATTGTCATGTCTGTTGATCATGTTTTTGTTTGGCTATGTTCTGTTTGGGGTTTGGACTCTTTTTAGTTCCTGTTTGTGCACTCTTGTTTGTTTTGTTTCCATGACAACTTATTAGTTTCACCTGTTTCACGTTTTGGACTCGCGCACCTGGTGCCAATCATGTCATTGTTATTTAAGCCTGTCAGTTTTCAGTTGGTCGTCCTGGCGACATTACTTCTGTTACCCTTGCTACCCATGTTACCTGATGATACCTCTGAAATCCATGCCATAGTTCCTTGCTTTCCAAGTAAGTTTTTGTTTATTGTCCATAGTTTTGCCTTTGTGGTAGTTTTGTTTCTTAGCCAAGTTTATCTCCGCCTTGAGCGCGCCTTTTGTTTGTACCTTTTTATAGTTATTATTAAATCATGTCCCTACCTTCACGCCATGTCCACTCCAACTATTGTTGCATCTCGGGAAAACAAACACCCCATAGTCCACGTCGTGACAACTATAGCTGAAAAATAGTACAATAGCAATAGGAGAGACTATTCATCCCTGAACACCATGGAGTTCATGTAGGCTTTATGATGCAGTTACATTATTATATCAACTATCAGAGACAGCTTCATTTAACATAATGTCGTTTTTTGCTGCTTCAACACAGCTCAATCAACACAGAAAAAGGTAAAGTGAAATAACTTAGTTGTTAACTGTAGGTCAATAATGCTTGTCTTTCTCTCAGACAGACAGGGCTTTGCTGTCCGTAACACACACGTACGCACACACACCGCACAGTGAGCTAACGTTATGCTAAAAGCTAATTAGCCTTCACTTCAAAGACTGCGAGCAAACTGAGCTGCCGCTTATGTTTCTAGGACGTCAACGGGCTCATAGTAATGTTACTAGTAGTTGACTTGGAAGTGTTTATTATACTTTGGGGAGAGTCCGCTGCATTATGCTCACCTGCTAAACTCCTTTCTGCTCACCCCACCGTCTCTCCTCTCTGCCTGCCTGAGCACTGACTCCATGCGCTCTGAATACGCACTGCTGATTGGCTGTTACATGCACTCTGAATACGCACTGCTGATTGGCTGTTACATGCGCTCTGAATACGCACTTTTGATTGGCTGTTATGTGCGCTCTGAATACGCACTGCTGATTGGCTGTTACCGCTCTGCGTGTAACCCATCAGATGGTTCTGTGGGTGGGACAATGCTGGGTGCTGCAGAGAGATATAAATAAATGATAAATGGGTTATACTTGTATAGCGTTTTTCAACCTTCAAGGTACTCAAAGCGCTTTGACAGTATTTCCACATTCACCCATTCACACACACATTCACACACTGATGGCGGGAGCTGCCATGCAAGGCGCTAACCAGCAGCCATCAGGAGCAAGGGTGAAGTGTCTTGCCCAAGGACACAACGGACATGACTAGGATGGTAGAAGGTGGGGATTGAACACCAGTAACCAGCAACCTTCCGATTGCTGGCACGGCCACTCTACCAGCTTCGCCACGCCGTCCCATATATGTGTGTGTGTGTATATATATTTATTAGGGCTGCAACTAACAACTAATTTGATCATCGATTAATCTGTCGATTATTACTTCTATTAATCGATTAATAATTGGATAAAAGAGACCAACTACATTTCTATCATTTCCAGTGTTTTATTGGGGGAAAAAACAGCATACTGGCACCATACTGGCACATACTTATTTTGATTAGTGTTTCTCAGCTGTTTGTAAATGTTGCAGTTTATAAATAAAGGTTTATTAAAAAAAAAAAAATAAAAAAAAAAATAGCCTCTGCGCATAGCATAGATCAGACCTGGGCATTGTACGGCCCGCGGGCCGCATCCGGCCCTTTGCGCATCCCTGTCCGGCCCGCGTGAGGCCAATCATAAATTACAAAATAAATTTCAAAAAGTATCTATGTCGAGTGTGCAATACAACGGTGCTGCTTTTGTTTTGAAACGCGTTATTTGTACAACTTCCGTGTGGACGTATGCGCGTGTGCGATTGTGAGTGAATAGAACGGCGCAATTACAAATTACAAAATAAAGTTTAAAAAAACATCTATGTCGTGCGCGCAATACAACTGTGCTGCTTTTATTTTGAAATGTGTTATTTATGCCGTATGTCCGGGGGGAACCTGTGAGTGAAGGTGCATAGAGACAAGTGATGAGACGCTAAACAAAGAAAAGTTGATGAGGAATGGCGTGTTTCCAACAAGACATGGACTGCCAAGTATTTCTTTACATAAATTAATGGTAACGCCGTGTGCTTAATGTGTGGTACACAGGTTGCTGTGTTTAAATATCATTTTAATCGCCACTACACGAAGAAACACGAGGGAAAATACCGGAATGTGTTAAATTAATCTTGTTCGCGTTACTTGATAAAATGATTGAACATGTTTTGGTGGCTGTATCTCTCCTTTTCCACAGATGGGAAGTTTTAGGATTCCATGATTATCACCGTCTTGAACTGATGTTCATTATTCCCTTTTAGTAGTCGTTGTTGTTGTTAAGTTTATCATATGAGCCAAAGACCTGAAAGTCAAGGGACTTCCAATATTTGTGTCTTTTTTTCATTCTTGAACGATACAAAAGACTTTATTCATCCCAGAATGAGGAGATTATATGGTTGCAGTGCTAATACTAAAAGTTGACAAAAAGTAAGGTAGAGAGCTGAGGCAACCAGCTGCCACTTCAGCGGCTCCATTTCTACATGCAGCTACAAAAGTGAAATACAACGAAAAATAAAAAAAATTGAAATTGATCATACATATTGCACACATACGATTGCATCATACAGACAAACAACAACAAAACAAAACACAATTTTGGCCTTTGCGGTGTTCCACGCCATCGTCTGCCGGCGCCTTAGATAGGAACAGACCCAACAAGGCAACCGAGAGAGCCGACTCCATCCTAGGCTGCACACCAGCCCCCGGCCAATGTCCGCTCCGCGCGGATGTGCGAGAATCCGTCCAGGGAGACCAAAGTGCTCATTCAGCCAGGGACGAGTTTGACACCCCTGCTTTAAATTGTTATAATCATTAGACCAGTACTTTTTATATGGAGGGGGGGGGGCATGATAAGGTATCGGGGGGGGGGGGGTGAGAAAACATTACACACGTCTGCAACTGGTGCCAGCGAATCAGAGTGGTTTGTGCGAATGAATAAATAAATAAATAATATCCAGTCCTCAATTGTATTTTATTCTGGGGGGGGCGTGAAAGAAAATCCGTCCCCAATGGGGGGCATGACAAAAAATAATTGAGAAGCACTGCATTACACAAAAGGAAGTTCATTTATCAAACGACGCATGTCATATGAATAATAACTCACCGGCTGAAACGTTCAAGCTCAAGCAGTCTGAATAAAAGTGAGTTTCAGGGTGAGAAGACAATGTTGGAAAATATTAATATAATGCTTTAGAATCCGCTTTATTGTCATTGCAGTTTTGTGGGGGCACACCTGCCTGAATAGATCCTCAATAAAGTACGGCCATGGAGAGTGCGAGAAGAGACGAGCATGAGGTTCTGTGAGAGTTGTCACGTGGTCTTCCTTCTGCATGACAATCATTAGTTGGTATTTGTGTCGATACAAAGCTCTGCTCATGAATCCATATGAGGGCTTTAGTCCACAGACTCTGATCACATATGCAGATTAAACCTCTATCATTCCCAGCAGGCACAAGACATTGAAACAACGTCGAAAACTTGTTGAATTAGGTCCTGACGTTGAGCAACTCAAACATAACGTTGAAACAACATGCTTTTTGACGACGTTTAATCAATGTTGGGTTGTGACGTTGATTTGACTATTGAATTTTGGTCATTTCCCAACCAATATTCTACATCACAAATACAACGTTGAAACAACATGCTTTTTGACAACGTTTAATCAATGTCAGGTCGTGAGGTTGATTTGACCATTCAAATTTGGTCATTTCCCAACCAATATTCTACATCACAAATACAACAATGAAACAACATGCTTCTTGACAACCTTAAGTCAATGTTGGTTTCTGACGTTGATTTGACCATTGAATGTTGGTCATTTCCCAACCAGTATTCTACAACCCAAATACAACGTTGAAAAAACATGCTTTTTGATGACTAATCAATGTTGGGTTGTGACGTTCATTTGACCATTGAATTTTGGTTATTTCCCAACCAATATTCTACAACACAATACAACGTTGAAACAACATGCTTTTTCACAAAGTTTATTAAATGTTGGGTTGTGACGTTCATTTGACCATTGATATTTAGACATTTCCCAGCCAATATTCTACAACACAAATACAACGTTGAAACAACATACTTTTTGACGACCTTAAATCAATGTTGGGTTGTGATGTTGATTTGACAATTGAATGTTGGTCATTTCCCAACAAAAATTCTATAACACAAATACAAAGTTGAAACAACATGCTTTTTGACAACGTTTAATGAATGTCAGGTTGTGACGTTGACTTGACCATTACATTTTGGTCATTTCCCAACCAACAACGTGTATCCAACGTTGGACATAAACGTTGTCTCAGTGTACAAATACAATTATTTTGCAACGTTGTTTCAAAGTCAGTTTTCAATATAGTAATATAATCAGCGTTGTATCAATGTCTTGTGCCTGCTGGGTTTTTCCCCACACGTCACAATTGTGCTGAACGTTTGCCGACATATTTGTGGAGACTTTCGGGAGACAGAAAGTTCTTTGACTACCATGTTGTGTGAAATGTGATGTAATGGTGACCGCGATCGGCAGAAACCAACTGTGTCCTCATAAAGTGTCAGAATGTCTTGTTTAAATTTGCTGAAATAAAACCATGACGCTCGCTGTGCAGAAGACTGCTTTTGCAGCAATTAATTAAGATGTGAGTCGGGTTTTTAAAATAGTCCAATGTCAGTTTGATTGGAGATGATGTTGAGAAGTCACTAACACGCCAATTCACACAAATTCAACTAATCTCCACAAATTATGCACAGACTCCCAATTTTGTACAATGACCACAACTTCCCTGCACATTTTGGCCAATCAAATTTGTCTACAATGCACACATCAAGTAAAAAAATTCAGTTTGTTTCTTGTGTAGACGAAGCAGGAACAGCATTGTGTAACAATTTAAAGTATTTATTCATCAAACGGCACAATTGTTGTCCTGCCGCACAGCTCAGACCTACTTCCGGTTCATGTATGCATTCAGCATCGATTTTCACTTGCAATGCCGATGCATTAACGTGTTAGAGATAATGAAGTGCAAAGATAATCTCTCCTTGTCTCATTTACCAACAAAAATTTGCGCCACAGATTGCTCTTAACAGTTAACAAATGCTCTTAATGTGCGAGGGTAAATGTGTCGGAACATAAATGAATGTTTAAGATGGACAAACACTTTTCCAGCGTAAAACATACACAGAGAATGTCTGGAATGTCTTTTACTCGACGGGAAGCCTTTGTTGACATTTATTTCTGTTATTACTGTTATTAGTTATAATTGATTCAAACAGTACCGTCATTTGACACTAAGTATGTGCTTTTTCATTCATTCATTCATTCATTCATTCATTCATTCATTCAGTTTTTATTTATCTCCTTCATTGATGTACATTTTTGATCAATAGACAATTAAACTTTAGCAACTAAACACATATTTACACACCTATGCTTGAGAAGGAACAAGATGAAGAAAATCTTATATTTCCTGCCCCCTTCAACATAATAATGATAATAAATGGGTTATACTTGTATAGCGCTTTTCTACCTTCAAGGTACTCAAAGCGCTTTGACAGTATTTCCACATTCACCCATTCACACACACATTCACACACTGATGGCGGGAGCTGCCATGCAAGGCGCTAACCAGCAGCCATCAGGAGCAAGGGTGAACTGTCTTGCCCAAGGACACACTGGACGTGACTAGGATGGTAGAAGGTGGGGATTGAACCCCAGTAACCAGCAACCCTCCGATTGCTGGCACGGCCACTCTACCAACTTCGCCACGCCGCCGATAATAAGTAGTCTTACTTAATGGATAGCCCAGATTCACAAACATACGAACCAAACAAATACATCCAAATATAATGAAAGCAGCTAAGATAGGCTCCAGCACCCCCGCAACCCCGCAACCCCGAAAGGGACAAGCGGTAGAAAATGGATAAATGGATAATGAAAACAAACAAAAAAACAGAAAAAAACCAAGTGCAAAACTTCATGAAGTACAAACTGAACAAAATAAGTAATATACACCTCTCGTGATGATACAAAACAAATACAAAACCAGACAAAAAATAAGTAAAATAATAAATATATATGATCTTATTGTTCTGTCTTTTTAGATTTTTTTTCAATTGGAATATATTTCTACAATGTTTTATCTCATTGTATAGAGAATTCCATAGTTTAACCCCCACCACTGATATGCACATTTGTTTTAAAGTCGTCCTTGAATACTGATGTTTGAAATGACCTTTTCTTCTATGCTCTTCATTCTCAGAAGTGATGACAAACATTTTTTGTAAATTTGGTGGTAATGCTTTACTTTTAGCCTTAAACATAACACATAATGTCTGTAACTTTACTAGCTCTTGTAGTTTCAATAAACCAGAATTAATAAATAACATTTTAGTGTGTTCTAGATCAGTGGTCGCCAACCACCGGGCCGTGGCCTTGTACCGGTCCGTGGATCGATTTGTACCGGGCCGCACAAGAAAAAAAAAGAAACAAGTTAAATCAACATAAAAAACACAAGATACACTTACAATCAGTGCACCAACCCAAAAAATCTCCCTCCCCCATTTACTCTCATTCACACTCATTCGCACAAAAGGGTTGTTTCTTTCTGTTATTAATATTTCTGGTTCCTACATTAGCTATCAATATAGATCAATACAGTCTGCAGGGATACAGTCCGTAAGCACACATGATTGTATTTCTTTATTTTTATTTTTACATTTAATGATCATTTATGAACATCAAACCATCTCTTAAGTTTAATCATTTCCTGTTCAATAATGTTTGATAATGCTTTTAAGTCATGTCCCGAACTATAAAAGTTGGTGTCGTCCGCAAATAATACAAATTTCAATAACTTTGATACCTCACATATATCATTAATATATACAATAATTTTGGTCCCAAAACCGAACCTTGTAGGGTTCCACATTCAATCCTCATTTGTTCAGATGTATTACCCACAAAATCCACAAACTCTTGTCTATTATCTAAATAACTTCTTAGCCAGTCTAAAACTACTCCTCTCACACCAAATGAATGTGATTTTGACAATAATATAGAATGCTCTATAGTGTCAAATGCTTTTTTAAGATTGATAAACACCCTTTTAGTGTATTTCTTATTATCAGTTGCTGTTGCTATAACCTCAATTATATTCATTACAGCTGAAGCAGTGGATCTATTGGTCCGGAATCCATACTGGCTCTCACTCAACAGCATGTTCTTTTCAATAAAACTGTCTAATTTTTCTACAAATATTTTTTCAATTATTTTAGAAACTTGTGACAGCACTGGTTTTACTGCCATCTCGTCTACTTTTAGGTCTGTGTAGTATAAAAAGAGTAAAAAATCAATATGGTATTTTGTTTTCAGTTTTTGGTGCAATCCTGTGCATTTTTTATGCTTAATGTTTTAAAGAACACTTGAAACATTGATAACAAATTGATAAAATCAAAAGTTGATTTGATGTTATCCATTAAAAAGTGAGTAAAGCAGCAAAGTATAGTGGTTCACATAGTCCTTCTATGGTCATCCCCAAAGGGCATACCCAAAAGGAGTGTGAATCTGTCAGCACCAAATGATTCGATCCACTTCCGATTCCTGGGGTGACAATTCGATTCAGAATCGAGTCTCGATTCAACACGTTTCTTGATACAAACTGATTCTAGTAATGTATTATTTGGTATAATAATTTAAATGAAATGTTTTCAAAACGAAACAGGTTGGAAAATGTTGGTCTTATGGAGATGGCCTAAAAATACCTTTAAAAATGGATTCTTATATACAGTATATATATATATATTTTTTTTTTAAATCGAGTTTTGAAAAATATAAATCGATTTAGGATCAGGATGAACAACAATCGCGATCAGATGTTAATCACATTTTTTGTGCACCCCTATGACTACTGGTCATCAGTCCAGGATGTAGACCTCCTATTGGCTTACTTCCAAAGTCTGGCTCCAGTAAGACGCTACCGGACTGAATAACGACATTAGCTCATTTGGTGGAGTATATATTGACACATGCACTGTGAGCTTTGAAACTGTTATCTCGTTGACTTCTCGTTTGGCTCCTCAGGGGAAGATGACGAGGAAATCTCACGCTAGAAGAGTTCTCACCCCGCTGTGCACAGAGATAAAGGTAAGCTGCAACTTCCTGTCCGCCCTTCAACTACGACATCCACGCTGTCATAACTTCATTCTCTTAATGTTTACTGTGTGGGAGAACAATTTGTATGGTGTGAAATCATCTGAATCACACTTTGTATCAGTTCACAACAATTTACTTCCACACGTGACTTTTGAAGAATATTTGTATTCTATAATTCATGCTATATAAAGTTGATTTGAAACATTGCACTGCATCTCATGTTCACAATTACATCATTCAACATGTCCGAAAAGGAGAAAGAAGCAGAGTGTATGTTTCCCTACGACTTCTCCGTATCCTTCTAATCTATATAATACATCTATACTATTCAACTGACTGGAATTGACTTATGCTGTCTTTAAACTGAAGTGGAGTGGTAATTTTGGGGGGCTTTTTGTGGCAACAATAATTCATGAAGTCAATGTTGAAAAGAGAAGCTAGAAATTGTGATATGTGATGTTGTAATTGTATGCATGTTCGAAACAAACTTAAACCATAAACTATAAGGTTTATGGCTTGATTGATGCAGACACGTTTGTTACTGTATCATTTCTGACACAGCTGTTGCCTTGGAGAACTTGTAAATGGGTTATGGGTTATACTTATATAGCGCTTTTCTACCTTCAAGGTACTCAAAGCGCTTTGACACTATTTCCACATTCACCCATTCACACACACATTCACACACTGATGGCGGGAGCTGCCATGCAAGGCCCTAACCACGACCCATCAGGAGCAAGGGTGAAGTGTCTTGCTCAAGGACACAACGGACGTGGCGAGGTTGGTAGAAGGTGGGGATTGAACCAGGAACCCTCAGGTTGCTGGCACGGCCACTCTCCCAACTGCGCCACGCAGTCCCTTGTATGTGTAAGTAATTTGACATTTGTTTATATTGACAAATGTGCAGTTTTAGACTACAGTATTGTTCAATTAAGGACATTTATTAAGTGTGTCTCGTTTGTGTGCTATTGTGTGCTTAGCCGTTGTGGAGCTGCTAGCTCAAGAGGTCCAAACTTTTTCCACTATGTTTCACACACTGAAAAATCCAAGATTTTTTTTTACATTTAGGGCTCAACTCAAGTTTTGTCCCAGGCACCCATAACTCAGCCATAAAAATGTTAAAAATAAGTCATATATCATTTTTAAAATATATTATTCAGGGCTCAAAAATCAACTTTGGGTCTATCTGTCGGTATAAGGTGGGTTTAAATTATGTTTTATTTCCGTTTTTGTTAAAACCCTGTTTTTTTTATTATAGTAAAAACACAATGTATGCAATATATATCCCCCATTATTATTTTTTAAGCGATGAGTTAAAAAAAAAAAAAAAATATCACAAAAATTATTTGGGACCTGAAAGGGGCCCACTCATAAAAGTGTTAAACATAAGTCATACATTTTTTTTCTCCTTAGTAATGCTTAAATGTATACGTTTTTGTTATTTTTTCATGTTTTTGTTTGTGTGTTTTTATGCCTTTTTTGTCAAAGAAAACTTTTTTTATATGGCAAACACACAAAAAATTCAAAATTTTAAGTGAAATGTTTGAGGATAAGTAATTGGAGCTTTTACTAGGTCATTGATTTTGATTGTTATATTTTGAACGATAGAATAGGATATACTCTTATGTATCCCACAATGGGGCAGTTACGTTGTTGCAGTGCATATTTTTACACACAGTAGCCAAAATAAAGTGTTTCATTTCACCTGTTTGCTCTTTTATACCACTTTTTAAAGTTTTTTTTAAAATAGTATTTTTAGAAAGGGCCGCGGGCCGTTGAAAAATGAGCTGAGGGCCGCAAATGGCCCCCGGTCCCCACTATGGACACCCTTGTGCTCGCTCCCCGTAGCCTATAGCCTCGCATGTTAACCTTTTGTGGATTATTTGACTAAAATAGAATAAGTTGTGATTATTGGAGGACATGTTGATGTTTTTTAGAAGACATTTAGAAGCAAGCTGATATCATCTTCTAATTTTCTTTACATTTTTTGCCGATATCGGATTGGAACCCTCTAACTCATACATGTGTTCACTTCCTGTATTCAGTATGCTCCACTCACAATGTATTTGTCCAACTCTTGTTTGAAATGGCAAAGTGATTTGAGCTCACAGTCGATATCTCAAAAAGTGGACTAAATACCCAGAAGGCTTTGCAGCCACCAATTTCAAAAGCTGGGATTTAAGCAAGAAACTAAGCTATGGATTCATAAAAGTTGGATTAAGAAGCACACAGAAAGCCCCCCCCCCCCCCAGCAGCTTAATTTCTGCATAGAAATCATGTGGAAGTAAAGACACCTGAAATGTTCCTGATGAAAACACGCATCATACTTAGACCACTTCAAGGAATGTGTGACTTTTGGATATAAAAGGAATGTCAAAACATTTTATTTACCACTGAAGGCCGCACACTGAAACATAAATGCATGCAGGGGCCACTTTGATGTTTTACATTTATTGAAACCCCTCTCCATTTTCGTTACTGTTAAAGGTTCTGAGGACCCAAAAGGGTCTCTGTTACTAAAGTGTTAACAATAATATATATTAATGTTTTATATATACACTATATTGCCAAAAGTACTTGGCCACCCATCCAAATGATGAGAATCAGGTGTCCTAATCACTTGGTCTGGCCACAGGTGTATAAAATCAAGCACTTAGGCATGGAGACTGTTTCTACAAACATTTGTGAAAGAATGGGCCGCTCTTAGTGATTTCCAGCGGAGAACTGTCATAGGATGCCACCTGTGCAACAAATCCAGTCGTGAAATTTCCTCGCTCCTAAATATTCCAAAGTCAACTGTCGGCTTCATTAAAAGAAAATGGAAGCGTTTGGGAACAACAGCAACTCAGCCACCAAGTGGTAGGCCACGTAAACTGACAGAGGGGTCAGCGGATGCTGAAGCGCATAGTGCAAAGAGGTCTTCGACATCTGGCAATCTGATGGATGAGTCTGGGTTTAGAGGTTGCCAGGAGAACGGTACATTTCGGACTGCATT
>NC_084747.1:30456880-30486880 GCF_033978785.1 Entelurus aequoreus | reverse complement strand
GTTACATTGGAAAATGCTAACATTGAGAAAAAAACTATTCAAATGAGATATTTTGTTTGTCCCCGCATAGAAAATCTTGTTTAAAGATTCTGCAACATCCCTAGGACGCTTCATTTAAGAATTGCAAGTTGAAAAATGCTTGTTTTCAGAATAAAATACCTTTGTCTACAATAAAAGTCCTGCTAATTTCGAGATATACACATTTTAATTTAGCATGTTTTATCAAGCACAATTAATTAACTGCATTAACAGATAATTTCACTAGTTTTTAGTATTTTTTATTTTCTTTTATCTTATATATTATTATTATTATTATATTTTGTCATCTCTTTTTTGCAGCGCACACTTATGAATTTTGATTAATCACTCGTCCTAACAGTTTAATACTTGCTTGCACATTTTAAAACTACTATTATTCATTAATCTGACCCCAATGTTTTGTCACAAAAAAATGCTATTTTATCGTCACAATGTCATTTTTCAAATACATACTTTATTTGGTGACAGTATGGTCTTAAGTGCACATTTTGAACTATTATGTAATATAGCAAACTAGAAAATTCCCACTGATGTGTTTACATTCTGCCATGCATATATTTGCTTAAGTACATGAGCATAGCATGCTAGCATAGCAAGATAGCACTGAAAAGCAAACATGCCTTGGCAGTTTTTATAGTGTCCATACGTCATGTCATGCATAGATTTACATTGCGATAAAAGTAAAACAGTTTAAATGCTAACATGCTAACAATTAGCATGCTAGCACATAGCAAAATGGCACTAAAAAAAGCAAACATGCCTCTGCAGTTCTGTAGTGTCCCCACAACATGTCATGCATATATTTACATTACGACATAAGTAAAACAGTGTAAATGCGAACATGCTAACAATTAGCATGCTAGCACATAGCAAGATTGCACTAAAAATCAAAAAAGCCTTGTCCATTTTTATAGTGTCCTTACCAACGTTCCCTCTAAGGTGCGCGCCTGCGCAATTGCGCACTGCTCACGCGTCCTCTGCGCACAGCAAATTAATGCCGCACAGAAAATTAAAAAAAAAACTTTAAACAAAATAAACACATTACAATTTATTCTGTAGGATTTTGCAATGCGATTCTGTGAGTGACAAGTGACAAAAAGAGTGGCCCCAATGAATAAAACAATCTTTGTCAACACAGTTCAATTATCGTCTGTCGAGACACTTTACGGAGGGGAATACCATCAATCACTTTATTGAGCAAAACTGTTTGTAACCACACCAAAAACATTAGTAAAACATTTTTTATCTATAAAAACTGGTAATTTTCTGACATACAAACCAGGCTTAAACCAACTTTGTCGTCCGTCATATCAACAGAAGCCGCTCGCTCTGTCTCACCTGCACCAACACACGCACTCATGGCACTTAGTCAGTGCTGCGTTTATGGCCACACAAAAAGTCGGACAACCCCAACGCCACCCAATGTGTAAATGCCAGGTTGTAACACACTGACTCCTCAATCAGATGTGTGCTTATTTTACTGCCATTTATTAAGAATGTTAATCTAAGGATATTATTCATGAAATATTGTCACTAGATTTCATAAATGCTAATGAAAAGATGTATTTTACGGACAGAAAGTTACAGGAACTAAATGTAAACTCTGAAAGGGGTAACATTTATTTTAAAGGCAGGACCCGCAGCCAGACATACTCGCACATAGGTCATGAAAAACATGTTTTTTTGTTATTGTCATTGTAAGAGGGCAAAATCACTTATATCAGAACATTATTTTAATAAAACATTTAAATTGTTATGATGTCAGGTTTAGGACAGGTGTGACGCTGGTGGGGCGACAGTGTGCATGTCTGATGTTGCTCACCTGTGCTCCACTGAATGCTCAGGGAGTTTGTGTGTTTGCTCACACAGATGAAAAATTAGAGGGAACATTGGTCCTTACGTCATGTCAAATATGAGCAAAATAGCTAAATAGTTAGCATGCTAACAATTAGCATGGTAGCTAATAGCAGGATAGCACTGAAGACCATCAGCGCCAGGTTAGTTCTATAGTGTCCCTCCATCATGCCATGCATATATTTGCATTAGGACATGAGTAAAATAGCTCAAATAGTACCAACAAATATGACTCTTTGGTGTTTGCCTGCAAAAGTTGCTTAAAAAAGTTAGCATGCTAACAAATGAGCAGAAAGCATACTTACAAAATGCCACCAAGGAAGGAAATCCATGATATTTAGGTTTAAACATACAACATTAGCCAATATGCTAAAATTCTAATGTTAGCACACTAACATGGGAACAATTAGAAACTTGCAAGATGGTGAAAATATCAAAAGCCATTAATTTTAGATGGAAACTTACAAAATTTGCAAAAAATACCTTCTTTGTCAGCAGGCCCATAATAAATTGCTAATGTACACCAAAACTCATAGTCCACTTAAGTCGGCATCTACTTGAACTCGTTACTTAGGCAAACACGTTTATTGACATGTGCATTCAAAATCAATTAACCTGCCTTTATAAGTGATTAATGCAATATTGTTTTGATTAATCGCAGGTGTCAAACTCAAGGCCCTGGGGCCACATCTGACCCACCACATCAATTAATGTGGACCGCATCATTTAATTAACTCGCCACACATTGTTTAATTAACAATTCCCATTGTTTAAGGTAGCCTGCCACATAATATATTTCCCTTCACATTCATTGCCTTTAGGGAGCTTTCTGTCAGCCATTTTTTTGAACATTTCCTCCTGGCACACGCACACACATGAAAGAAAAAAACATGCCCTCTCTCCCAGGTGTTTAATGGTTGCCGGGAGCGACGGCAACAATCTCCCAAGAGTTTGATACTGTCACCTCTTCTTCTTACATCACGTCTCCGTCTTTCCCCTTGTTTGTTGTTTCGTCCCACAATAATGTCCTTACTGGAGGCCGCACTCCAAATAACTGCTGCACGATTACTGTGCAAACCACCATTTTTGAGAGAAATATGCCTTTAAAGTCGCTGTGTCAGCACGCATCGTTATCACTTGCCCTGTGTCCTGCGAGCAACATCCTGTTTTTCTTTTTCTTTAGCTTCTAGTGGATGTTATTTACATTTTGGAACAGAAAAGAACAAGATGAGTAGCTGTTTTTTTCCACCTCAATTGTCATGAAAGTTACAAGTTTTTTTTTATGCTTGTATTAATTGAATTCATGTATTCAAATTGTTATTTATTTATAAAAACATGCCTGAAAAGGAGTAGGAAGAAGCAAAACTTAATCAAGCCTACCCATTTTACACGACATAGAAATTACTAACACATGCATTTAGTTCAAATTGTGAGATAAAAAGTTGAAATTGAGAGGTCATAAAGTTGAAATTATGAGATAAAAAGTCGAAATTATGAAATAGTAAAACTTATGAGGTAAGAAAGTCATAATTGTGAGATAAAAAGTTGAAATTGTGAGGTCATAAAGTTGAAATTATGAGATAAAAAGTTGAAATTGTGAGGTCATAAAGTTGAAATTATGAGATAAAAAGTCGAAATTATGAAATAGTAAAACTTATGAGGTAAGAAAGTCATAATTGTGAGATAAAAAAAGTAAAAATTATGACACAAAAAAAAAATCGAAATTATGAGATAAAAACAAAAACAATTATGAGATAAAAACAAAAAAAAGATTAGATAAAAAGTTGTAATTATGAGATAGAAAGTCCAAATTAAGAGATCAAAAGTAATAATTGTGATATAAAAAGTCAAAATTATGAGATAAAAAGTGATAATTATGAGATAACAAAGTCATAATTATTAGATAAAAAGTCGAAACTATGAAATAGTAAATCTTATGAGGTAAGAAAGTCATAATTATGAGATAAAAAGGTAAAAATTATGACACAAAAAGTCAAAACTATGAAATGGTAAAACTTATGAGGTAAGAAAGTCATAATTATGAGATAAAAAGGTAAAAATTATGACACATAAAGTCGAAATTAAGTGATGAAAGCAAAATAAAGTAAGAGATAAGAATGTCATAATCATGAGATAAAAAGTTGTAATTATGAGATAGAAAGTCAAAATTAAAAGATCAAAAGTAATAATTATGAGATAAAAGGTCGAAATTATGAGATATAAAGTGATAATTATGAGATAACCAAGTCATAATCATTAGATAAAAAGTCGAAATTATGAGATAAAAAGTGATAATTATGAGATAACAAAGTCATATTTATTAGATAAAAAGTCGAAACTATGAAATAGTAAAACTTATGAGGTAAATTATGAGATAAAAAGGTAAAAATGGTGACACAAAAAGTCGAAATTATGTGATAAAAGCAAAAAGAAAAGAAAAGTCATAATCATGAGATAAAAAGTTGTAATTATTAGATAGAAAGTCAAAATTAAGAGATCAAAAGCAATAATTAAGATCAAAAGTTGAAATTATGAGATCAAAAGTCAAAATTATGAGATCAAAAGTGATAATTATGAGATAACAAAGTCATAATTATTAGATAATAAAAATCTAAATTATTAGATAAAAAGTTGTAAACTTGAGATAAAAAGTCAAAATTAAGAGTTCAAAAGTAATAATTATAAGATAAAAGTCAAAATTATGAGATAAAAAGTCATAATCATGAGATAACAAAGTCATAATTATGAGAAAAAAATTGTAAATATGAGATAGAAAGTCAAAATCAAGAGATAAAAAAAAAGAAATCATTAGATAAGAAAGTTACAATTATGAGCTAAATGGTTGAGATTATGAGTTAAAATGTTAGAATTATGAGATAAAAGGTCATTTTTGAGTTAAAAAGTTTAAATTATGAGACAAAAAGTAATCATTTTGAGATAAGAAAGTCATAATTATTAGATAAAAAGAGATAAAGTTGGAATTATGAGATAAAAAGTCATAATTATGACATAACAAAGTCATATTTATGAGATAAAAAGTTGAAATTATTTGGTAATAAGAGATAAAAAGTAGAAATTATGAGATACAAGTAAAAATTATTAGATAAAGTCCTGCGATGAGGTGGCGACTTGTTGAGAGTGTACTCCGCCTCCCGCCCGAATGCAGCTGAGATAGGCTCCAGCACCTCCCGCGACCCCAAAAGGGACAAGCTGTAGAAAATGGATGGATAGATAAAGTCATAATTTTGAGATAAAAAACTGTAATTACGAGATAGAAAGTCAAAATCACGAGATAAACAAATTGAAATCATGAGATAAGAAAGTTAGAATTATGAGCTAAGTGGTCAAAATTATGAGATCAAATGTTAGAATTATGAGATAAAAAGTCATTTTTGAGCTAAAAAGTCAAAATTATGACAGACAAATTAATAATTATAAGATAAAAAATAATAATTCTGAGATAAAAAAAGTAAAAATTATGAGACAATGTATTAATTCTGAGATAAAAAAGTAAATATGAGATAAAAAGTATAAAAAGTGTTAATTATGAGATTAAAAAGTCATAATTATGAAAAAAAAGTCATATTTTTGAGCTAAAAAGTCGAAATGAAGAGATAAGAAAGTTGAAAAGGCAAATGTAAATATATAAATTTAAATGTGTTTTATTAGTGCTGTCCAAAAATGGCTACTGTTCACGTTTAAACCGATACGGTACCAAGTCCCAGCAATATCTGGGAACCATTCCCGGTACCAAGTTTCGTTACTTTTATGCGTGTTAATAAATGTTAATTGTCTTTTTTGAATGTAACATTAAAAAATTAGCTGATTATGATGTCCAGTTTTATTATTACATTTGTCTCGTTTGCAATGCAGTTGCACTTCCAAGACATTAGAGGGCAGTATTGTATAGGCTATCTATGGTATGTCATCTAACTCAGAAGTAGCTTTTTCCTTGAAGCTGAATGTTATGTTGCGGCTGCGCCCTACAAAGTGTTTACAATGTAAGTATTGTACTTATTACACACCAGCTGTTTGATGTAATGTTCATCCCAGTTGTAGTTTTCATTACCAAATACTTGAAATCGCTATGTAAAACCGCTCATGCTAATAGTAGAATGTATATGGCAAATCCAATGGAAATTAGCATAAAGATAGCTATTTTTTTTTCTTCTTCTACCATGCATACTTGCTTTGTTGGTGTTAAAAAATTATTTTAAGTGAGTTTGGTTAAGTCCGCTCTTAGTGCTACTTTACTGATTGTTCACGTGAGCCCGTGTTTAGTCTGCAACAAAGGTACCGAAATATGGCACTGTTTGATTTTACGTGAATCGATGCCAGGTGGTACCAACGATCAAACACTTAAAAAAATAAATACATAAAAAATGTTATTCAAAAATGTACCGCAATATTTTGACACAAATGCAATTATTTTTTGTAACAATGTCATACAGGAACATTTTTTCTAAATGTTTTACTTGAATGCTATTTTTGTTCTACTTCCTGTTTCGGTTTGTCCTGCAGTGACTTAATCCCTGCTTCAGAGCGCTATTCTCCTCCCTTGTCCCTGACTTGCCACTTGCACGTCGCCTACCATCTCTCCGTCTCGGGCTCACGCCGCCAGCAACCATGCGAGCGTGTGACACAAACTAACAGTTTTAACCGTAAAAAGTGCCATGAAGGTGTACTTTGAAGGCAACCATCTGCGATGAAGGTCAAAAGAAATTGTGCGATTAATCTGCGTTTATAAAGAATGAATGCAATGTTTTGTGATTAAACACATTAGTTAACTCGTCAACTTTGACAACCCATTTTTTTTTAAGAAGAACCGTGCAGACAGGAACATGAACACAAGAAAAAAAAAATGTTTACCTTATTTTGCTCTGTAAACTCAAACAATCTCACACTTTGGAACTTTTTCTTTTTCTCGGTTCCGTCTTGATCAGTAATGGCGACGAATGTCGGCTTCACAATCCAACAGCTGTATTAGTCACATGTCTTTTTTCATAAAAAGTGGTACACACATTGAGTTATTGCTTCCGTATCATTTGACTCATCACTACATTGGTACCGCGATGTCTGATTTTACCAGCTATCATTAGCGTACAGCTACAGATGGACAAAACGTTGTCTTTCCAAGCATAGAAGGGCAAGTGAGTGTGAAGGGCAGTGCTGTGATGAAGAAGTGCATGATATTGATTGAATTAAAGACATGAATCATATAAACCATGACAGAGTGTGTCGCCGACTTGGCTTGTCGCTGCTCGTCTGCATCGTAGCGGAGCAGCATGCGTTTAATACCAGCCAAAAATGTTGAGGTGTTCTCTAAACGGCAGACATTTATTCATCCATGGCAATTTGGGTAAGCTGCTGATGGTGTGTTTGACGGAGAAGCAGCTGAAAGGAGTCCACTCTCCAAGGTCAATACTGTACATTTTATGCTAAAAACAGCCAAACATTTTAGTCCGCTTTGACTCATAGTTGACAAAGTATATTATTATTAGTTACCGTAATTTCCGGACTATAAGCCGCACCTGACTATAAGCCGCACCAGCTAAATTTAGGGGAAAATACAGATTGCTCCATATATAAGCCGCACCCGACTATAAGCCGCATGGTTTTGATGTGTAATTACCGTAGTATATAGGGGTTCCTGCTACCACGGAGGGGATTGTCGGGACAGAGATGACTGTTTGGGAACGCAAAGCGTCCCATTAATTAACAATAAATCTTTCAATTATTCAATCAAACTTTCACATCTTTGACATGACGAACAGCATTCGTGCAGAGTACAAATAATACAACGGTGCAAAGTAATACAAAGTGCTCGCCTGTACGTTATCAAAATAACCAGCCTACCGGTATATGAAAAGTCAGTCTTTAATCATTGTGTCATCGTTTTCCTCCTGCGTACTAAAACCACCGAAATCCTCTTCGTCGGTGTCGGAGAAGAACAGGCCGTAAATAAGCCGCACCCTTGTATAAGCCGCAGGGACCAGAACGAGGGGAAAAAGTAGCGGCTTATAGTCCGGAAATTACGGTATTAGTGTCAACGTTTCGACTTTTTCTCATTATATTTTGTCCTTTTGTTCTTACATTTGTACTTTTATTTCCACAATATGCTGCAGGCCAACAAAACTCGAGGCCACACTTTGGACAACCCTGTTGGATTAGGCAAGGCAAAGCAAGGCAACTTTATTTGTATAGCGCTTTTCATACACAAGGCAGACTCAAAGTGCTTCACAGACAACAAAGTGAAATGAAAGAAAATAAAAGCAAAATTAAAATGCAGACAATAAAAATAAAAACAGTGCGGACGTTAAAAGTTAAAAGATTAAAAGATTTAGCTGAAAGCTAAGGTGAACATAAAAGTCTTCAGTCTAGTTTTAAAAGTAGTCAGAGTTGGGGAGAGTCTGACATCTTCAGGAAGTTTATTCCAGCTATTTGTTGCATAGGATTAGATTTTTTTTTCATACTTTATTTCTTATCTAAAATCTTCTTTTTTTTATACTTTTTTTTAAGGCATGCCACATGTTAAAATTGTGTGTTTTTTGGGGGTTCAGCACCAATTAACTTGAATTCATGTGGGTGTTGATTTAAGATACAAGTGTTTTGAGTTCAGAGCTCAGTCATAGACCTAAGAATAGGGTTGGGGGACGAAATTTGGTACTTTGTTTTTGACACTGGCCGAATCTTGCCGCTCCTACTGGGCACTGATTCACGTAAAATCCAAACTACCTCGAGGTAATGTTGCAATTTTCAATGCCCACAAAGAAATTGACTCAAAAAAATGCTCCAACGTCAGTAAAGTAAGGCTCCACTTTTCCGAAAATGCACTAGCTTGATGCTAATATACATTGGCTTTGCTATTGACTTGCTACTGATTAGCATCTGCGATTTTACATGGCGATTTCAACACCTCGTTTTTTTTAATGAAACTACATCTAAGATGCGCGTTACAATCAAACAGCTGATGCGTAAGGAGCACAACACTTACAGTATTAACACTTTTTAGGGCGCAACAGAAGACTAGATTCAGCAAAGACTGACTAGCCAGCACACCATAAACGATACACTACTGCCATCTAACGTAGGCTACGATCACACTGCAGGGTCGGATGTCCAATTCTGATTTTTTTTGTGAAATCCGATCTTTTTATTGGCCGTTCACATTGCAAAAAAAGATATTTTGGCGAACAATTATGACGCTTATCGCTTTTGGTGACATTCTCGGCGGATGAACGAATTTTCCCACAGCAACAGGTGTACAAGAGAGAGAGTGCGGCCCATTTCATGTTGTTCAGAACAGTTATTGCAGAGGGCCGCCATGTGGCCCCTGAGCTAAAACGAGTCCCCTGCCTTAGTGCTATACTAGCAAATGAGACTCAGAAATGTTTAGGGATGATGTTTGATAGGAAATTATCGAGTTCGAGCCTATTATCGAATCCTCTTATCGAACCGATTCCTTATTGATTCTCTTATCGAGTCCAGATAGGTTGTTGTATATGGAAAAAAACACACAATATTTGGTTTAACAAAAGCTCACTTTTATTATATAAGAAAAAAATAAAATCTAATAAATAAATAAATATTGACTGTTACCCCCCTAATAAAAATAAAAAATAAAATAAATATTGACTGTTGTTACCCAAAGTATATTAAATGGGATTTTTCAAAAAAACAAATATATACAGTAACACAAAAACAACCTGTCTCTGTGATCACTATAGGTGTATAAATAATAATATAGTGTTAAATAAAATCAGTCCTTTGGGCACAAAACTGAAAATAATACAGCTCTCCAAAAAGTGCACTTCAGCTGCTATTTGACATAACTGTTTGTTATGATGCTTTGACATTTTTGCACTTTATTTCTTTATTGAAAGAACATTCTATGAAGAGAAAAGTTGTTTGCAAATGTGGTTACAAAGCTAAAAAATGAAAAGTTAAAGCTAAAAAAAGAAATACACTTTATTGAGTTAACATTATTTCTTTATAGGGGGAAATATGTGATGTTATGAGCTAGGGAATATAACAACTACACTACCTAGCATGCAACGGGAGTGACGAGCATGCACGGTAGCCCCGAAAAGTGTTGTTGCATGTCGCCACCCAGCTGCTAAGAATGAGGTTATGAGCTTTTCTTATCGAACAACCGGGAAAATCGGTTTTGAGTATCATGCCTAGAAATTTTATAACTAAACAAGATACCGAAAAGCAATAATCATAATTATATCATTTTATTTTATTATTGAAAACAATAATACTTATTACCACACAAACATTTCTACCGTTGATTACCGGGATTACCAGGAACTGGTACCATCCATCCATCCATCCATCCATTTAGTACCGCTTATTCCCTTCGGGGTCGCGGGGGGCGCTGGAGCCTATCTCAGCTCCAATCGGGCGGAAGGTGGGGTACACCCTGGACAAGTCGCCACCTCATCGCAGGGCCAACACAGATAGACAGACAACATTCACACTCACATTCACACACTAGGGCCAATTTAGTGTTGCCAATCAACCTATCCCCAGGTGCATGTCTTTGGAGGTGGGAGGAAGCCGGAGTACCCGGAGGGAACCCACGCAGTCACGGGGAGAACATGCAAACTCCACACAGAAAGATCCCGAGGCCGGGATTAAACTCACGACTACTCAGGACCTTGGTATTGTGAGGCAGATGCACTAACCCCTCTTCCACCGTGCTGCCCACCGTATCAGTTTAATTGTGAACGATAGCCATCCTTACTTAAAACTGTTGCTTTTTGGCGGAAATTGTTTTGAAAAGTGAACAATTTGGGGGTGGATCAGCATCCCCGAATGATGTAACGACACTAAGACAAAGTCTAAGTTCATTTTGTCCTCTGTTGTGTTTTTGAAACGGCACCCCTTTTTACCTCGGAATTTTCAACTTACTTGAAGTGTTTTGTCAAAGAGGATATTTTTTTATGTGTACATTTTCAAAATTTGATTGTTCTCTTTTTGGCCAAAGTAAAACAAAGTCAACAATCTGAAAGTTGTCTTTATTACCCGTCCGGCCCACTATCATGCTACTGATTAGGATTAGCGTTTTTTTATATGGCGATTTCAACACCTCCAAACTAGTTAAACGAAAACTACAACTAATGAGTGCGTAATGAGTACAATACTTACAGTATTAACACGTTTTAGTGTGCAACAGAAGACTAGTATTGGCAACAACTTAATTGACTAACCAACACATATTGTTCACTATTATTGAGGACGCATCACATATACAGTATATCTGATTTATTTCCTCCATGTGGCCCCTTAGCTAATACGAGACCACAGCCTTAGTGTCATACTTGCAAATGAGACTAGGAAATGTTATAATAAAACCAGATACTAAACTTTTTAGTTTATTATTCAGAAACAATTAATACTTATTAACACACACAAAATCAGGAAAATTGGCAATGTTGCGTATCAGTATTGATTTTATTGTGAACGATAGCCATCCTTATTTAAAACTGTTGCTTTTTGGCGGAAACTGTTTTGAAAAGTGAACAATTTGGGAGTGGACCAGCATCCCCGAATGATGTAAAACACTGAGGCAAACTCTAAGTTCATTGTGTCCTCTGTTGTGTTTTTGAAACTGCACCCCTTTTTACCTCGAAATTTTCAACTAACATGAAATGTTTTGTCAAAAAGGATAATTTTTTGATGTGTACATTTGTAAAATTTGATTTTTCTGTTTTTGGCCAAAGTAAAACAAAGAAAACAATCTGAAAGTTGTCTTTATTCGTACATTATCACGCCATGATTTACCCGTCCGGCCCACTATCATGCTACTGATTAGCATTAGCGTTTTTTACATGGCGATTTCAACACCTCAAAACTACTGTATTTTTCGGATTATAAATCGCTCCGGAGTATAAATCGCACCGGCCAGAAATGCATAATAAAGAAGGAAAAAAACATATATAAGTCGCACTGGAGTATAAGTCGCATTTTTTGGGGAAATTTATTTGATGAAACCCAACACCAAGAAGAGACATTTGAAAGGCAATTTAAAATGAATAAAGAATAGTGAACAACAGGCTGAATAAGTGTACGTTATATGAGGCATAAATAACCAACTGAGAACGTGCCTGGTATGTTAACGTAACATATTATGGTAAGAGTCATTCAAATAACTATAACATATAGAACATGCTATACGTTTACCAAACAATCTGTCACTCCTAATCGCTAAATCCGATGAAATCTTATACGTCTAGTCTCTTACGTGAATGAGCTAAATAATATTATTTGATATTTTACGGTAATGTCTTAATAATTTCACACATAAGTCGCTCCTGAGTATAAGTCGCACCCCTGGCCAAACTATGAAAAAAACTGCCACTTATAGTCCGAAAAATACGGTAGTTAATGAAAACTACAACTAATAAGTGCGTCGTGAGTACAATACCAAAGTGTTAACATTTTGTGGGGCGCAACAGAATATTAGTTTTGGGAAAGACTGAACTGACTAGCCAACACATATTGTTAACTATTAATGAGGATGCTTTGCATATATATCCGATTTATTTCCTCCATGTGGTCCCTGAGCTAAAACGAGACCCCTGCCTTAGTGTCATACTTGCAAATGACTCGCAAATGTTATACTAAAACAAGATACCAAACTTTTTATTTGATTATTTAGAAACAATTAATACTAAAATTGGTACTGTTGAGTACCGGTATCGGTTTAATTGTGAACGATAGCCGCCCTTACTTAAAACTGTTGCTTTTTGGCGGAGATTGTGTGGAAATGTGAACAATTTAGGGGAGGACCACCGTCCTTGAATACTTTCAAGCCTTCTGCACTGGAGCGATGTTAGCTTTGCAGAAGAAGAGGAGCCAAATTTAGGTTCTTTGTTTCCAAGCCTTCTCTTATCTCCGTTCCACCTGTGTCGTTATCTGTTGCTCTTTGTCCGTCTTCACTTTCTCTTCAAAGCCGAGCTCCTAATTCCTGGAATCCTTTTCACCCCTCCTCCCCCGCCACACGAATCTTAGACCGTACACACTCAGACCTCCTCCTCCTTTTTTTGCCAGCCTCCCTCTCCCGAGAGGAGGCAAAACAAGGCTGAGTCCAAGCACATGCAACAGGGTGCACCTTCTGTGTCGCCGCCTCTCCCTTCAGACCGGGGGCGACAGGGGACGGAGCAGCGCTCGCGTCGCTCTCCTGACAAACGGGAAGGGGGACTTCTGTTGGGAGTGAGGAAGGCGCACGGCGAGGAGTGAAGATGCCACCTGTGGCAGCAGTTTGACGCAGAAGACGCCTCACTCGTACTCCGCTTCGCCACCTTTTGAGCACCGATGGCTTCCAAGAAGAAGTGGGCCGAGCGGCGGGAGCTGCGCCGGGAGCAGACCTGCTCCACGCGTGACGACGCCTCCGTGGCGTCCGGGGCGTCGGGGCCGGGGCGTCCCACCACCAGGGGGCGCTTCTCTGAGTCGTGGAAGAGGCTGAGCTCCAGAGGGGGTTCCACCAAGAGGGGGGCGCTGGGCTCTCAGCAGCCAGCGGTAAGACCATTTTGAGGGCACACGCAAGCCGGGTGTCCATCTTTTTTTTTTAGGCTGTCAACGTCCACCTGACAGCCAGTCAAGCAGTGTGGGATTATAGGTATTTACTAAACTTTTTGATTCATGACAAAAAAAAAATCTAAATTTATCATAATCATATATTTATCTTGAGGAGAATAACTTTGATAGACATTATTGTTATATGGTCATAGTAATGATTAATTGCATATAAATACTAGGGGTGTCCAAAAATAAATAAATAAATCGATTTTCAGAATAATCGCGATACTTATTCGTAACAATTCTTAATCATCCATTCATTTTCTACCGCTTGTCCCTTTTGGGATCGCGGGGGGTGCTGGAGCCTATCTCAGCTGCATTCGGGCGGAAGGCAATTAAAAAAAAAATTATTTTCTATCTGTCGTGTCCAGCCACTCAGACAAAATCATATTTTTGATGTTGATCAGGGGTCCCCAAACTTTTTGACTCGGGGGCCGCATTGGGTTAAAAAAATTTGGCCGGGGGCCAGGCTATATATAAGGCTATATACAGTATATATATATATATATATATATATATATATATATATATATATATATATATATATATATATATATATATATATATATATGTATATATATATATATATATGTATATATATATATATGTATATATATATATATATATATATATATATATATATATATATATATATATAGATACATGTATGTGTATATATACATATATACATTGTCTTTATAATCCGTTATGTCATTTAACATCAATGTTCATCAACATTTAACATTGTCACGTTATCGATTGGAAAATTCATTTTTATACAATATGATTTGCCTGAGCGGCTAGAAGACACCAAGAGTAACAAGCGGTAGAAAATGGATTAGAAAGAAAAGATTTAAAAAAAAAAAAAAAAATTTTTTTTTTTTACTTGGGACTTCCTGTGGGCCGGATTTTGGATGCTGGGGGGTCGGATCCGGCCCGCGGGCCGTAGTTTAAGGACCCCTGATGTAGATGATCTATATCTGCTGTACATATTTACTTTAGAAAAGAGAAGTGTTGGATACTTCTCTTGTTGCCTTATTTGACTTTATTAAATGTTTGGGTCGAATTTTATGAAACAAAACCAGTTTTTTTTCATGTAATATAGAAATTTATCGGAACTGTTTGTCTATTTTATGGAGGAATGTATTTAATCATAGAACTGGCACCCAATGTTATTAAAAAGTATTGATTTTGAATCGAGAGTCGATTCAGAATCGAATTGTTACCCCCAAGAATCGAATCAAATCATGTGGTGTCCAGATATTCACAGTATATTTCTGTAATCTTTAATAAGTGTACCGAAACTAGATTATTTTCAAGTTGTTAAAATGATCCACAGAGGACTGGACTTTTTGTTGCATGCAAACCCAGCAGGCACAAGACATTGAAACAATGTTGAGAACTTGTTGAATTAGGTTCTGACGTTGAGCAACTAAAACCAGTGTTTCCCATAAACTGCCGAGATACCTGTGGCGGTGGGGGCGTGGCTATGGGCGTGGCTATGGGCGTGGTCACCATGACATCATCGAGTAATTTGCATACTTTACTACAATGATATGATTTTCTCTAAAAAGGCTCAAAAAATGTATACTTACTAATTAATAATAACAGTTTTGTTTTAAACGTCCATCCATCCATCCATCCATCCATTTTACAATATAATTACAACACTTTATGTACATATTTATATACAGATTTGAACAATAAGTTATTCACTGAAATATATTTATTAATTGTGGTTCTTACAAAAAATATATCTTATAAAATATAAAAGCTAAAATGTCTCTTAAAGCTCTGCCCCTTTAATTAGTGCATACAAAATAATTGAATTTTAGCCTACTACAACCATATTATTTACCAGCAACATAAAGTGAAACAGAGGCAGAGGTGTCCTGCCACAGTCAGTAACAAATAAACAGAAAACAGTAGTGGTCAAATACAAATAAGGCAACAAGAGAAGTATCCTACACTTCTCTTTTGTAAAGTAAATCTGAACAGCCTATATGGGCATCTACATCAACTATATGATTTGCCTGAGAAGCTGGACAGGACCAAAAAAAATAAATAAAAAAATAAAAATAAATAAAATAAAAAATTTTTTTTAATTTTTTTTATTTTTTATTTTTCATTTGTGGCGGACGTAATTCTTTCGTGGCGGGCCGCCACAAATAAATGAATGTGTGGGAAACACTGAAAACATAACGTCGAAACAACATTGCTTTTTAACGACGTTTATTCAATGTTGGGTTGTGACGTTGATTTTATCATTGAATTTTGGTCATTTCCCAACCCAATATTCTAGAACACAAATACAACGTTGAAACAACATCATTTTGACGACGTTTAATCAATGTTGGGTTCCAACGTTGATTTGACCATTGAATGTTGGTCATTTCCCAACCCAATATTCTACAACAAAAATACAACGTTGAAACAACATACCTTTGACGATATTTAATCAATGTTGGGTTCTGACATTGATTTGACCATTGAATTGTTGGTCATTTCCCAACCAACAACGTGGATCCAACGTTGCACATCAACGTTGTCTCAATTTACAGACACAACTATTTTGCAACGTTGTTTCAAAGTCAGTTTTAAAGGACATGTACGTATAATCAATGTTGTATCAATGTCTTGTGCCTGCTGGGAATGTTTGTTTATGATGACAGGGTATCCGCAGGTCTCGGCAAATCTGATTTCATGCTTTTTAATGCAACTTCAAACAATTGTAATGCCCATGGTTTACTGCAGATCCTAATTATAAATGGTCAAAAGCCTGCGATTGCCTGTGTAGACAAAAAAATAACGTTGAATAATTGAAAAGTTTACATTACTGAGGCCGAATAAAGCACTGATGACACCTAATATACAAACCCCGTTTCCATGTGTGTTGGAAAATTGTGTTAGATGTAAATATAAACGGAATACAATGATTTGCAAATACTTTTCAACCCATATTCAATTAAATGCACTACAAAGACAAAATATTTGATGTTCAAACTCATAAACTTTTTTTTTTTTTTGCAAATAATAAATAACTTAGAATTTCATGGCTGCAACACGTGCCAAAGTAGTTGGGAAAAGGCATGTTCACCACTGTGTTACATGGCCTTTCCTTTTAACAACACTCAGTAAACGTTTGGGAACTGAGGAGACACATTTTTTAAGCTTCTCAGGTGGAATTCTTTCCCATTCTTGCTTGATGTACAGCTTAAGTTGTTCAACAGTCCGGGGGTCTCCGTTGTGGTATTTTAGGCTTCATAATGCGCCACACATTTTCAATGGGAGACAGGTCTGGACTACAGGCAGGCCAGTCTAGTACCCGCACTCTTTTACTGTGAAGCCACGTTGATGTAACACATGGCTTGGCATTGTCTTGCTGAAATAAGCAGGGGCGTCCATGGTAACGTTGCTTGGATGGCAAAATATGTTGCTCCAAAACCTGTATGTACCTTTCAGCATTAATGGCGCCTTCACAGATGTGTAAGTTACCCATGTCTTGGGCACTAATACACCCCCATACCATCACAGATGCTGACTTTTCAACTTTGCGCGTATAACAATCCGGATGGTTCTTTTCCTCTTTGGTCGACGTCCACAGTTTCCAAAAACAATTTGAAATGTGGACTCGTCAGAACACAGAACACTTTTCCACTTTGTATCAGTCCATCTTAGATGAGCTCAGGCCCAGCGAAGCCGACGGCGTTTCTGGGTGTTGTTGATAAACGTTTTTCGCCTTGCATAGGAGAGTTTTAACTTACACTTACAGATGTAGCGAACAACTGTAGTTACTGACAGTGGGTTTCTGAAGTGTTCCTGAGCCCATGTGGGGATATCCTTTACACACTGATGTGGCTTGTTGATGCAGTACAGCCTGAGGGATCGAAGGTCACGGGCTTAGCTGTTACGTGCAGTGATTTCTCCAGATTCTCTGAACCCTTTGATGATATTACGGACCGTAGATGGTGAAATCCCTAAATTCCTTGCAATAGCTGGTTGAGAAAGGTTTTTCTTAAACTGTTCAACAATTTGCTCACGCATTTGTTGACGAAGTGGTGACCCTCGCCCCATCCTTGTTTGTGAATGACTGAGCATTTCATGGAATCTACTTTTATACCCAATCATGGCACCCACCTGTTCCCAATTTGCCTGTTCACCTGTGGGATGTTCCAAATAAGTGTTTGATGAGCATTCCTCAACTTAATCAGTATTTATTGCCACCTTTCCCAACTTCTTTATCACGTGTTGCTGGCATCAAATTCTAAAGTTAATGATTATTTGCAAAAAAAAAAAAGTTTTTCAGTTTGAACATCAAATATGTTGTCTTTGTAGCATATTCAACTGAATATGGGTTGAAAATGATTTGCAAATCATTGTATTCCGTTTATATTTACATCCAACACAATTTCCCAACTCATATGGAAACGAGGTTTGTATAATAACAACGCTAGTAACCTTTTCAAACGCAAAAAAACACATTTTTCATGACTGTGATATTTTGTACCATTGTAATTAGAAGGTGAATGACTTCTTGTATAAATTGCTTTTTACCGACCTGTGGTCACCTTGTATGAAACGACTTGATTTTTTAAACAGCTCAGCATAAAATGGACACAAACGCTCTTTTACAGACACAACCTGTCACACAAACAAACATACTGTCTCACACACGCTTACCACGTCTGACACAGGCTCACTTAAAAAAAAAAAATCATGACAAGACACATGGAAATCATCAAAGACCATACGCAGTAAGAGGCACAGATCGTCGGCCATTTTGGTTCCATCTTTTTTTTGTGTGTAATATTTTATTCAGGGACGTGTTTATTTTGTCACAGGCCAATTAAAAACAAGATGCATGCCAAAATTGTCTCCGTGCCGCACTTTGGACACCCCTGCTTTCGAGGTTTACTGAATTGAAGTCTCACGGGATTTGCCGAATATTTTTTAATCTCCCAGGACAACAACAGACATGTTTTTTTTTTTTTTTTCCAGACATTTGATTTCGTAAGGGGTACTGCACTTATTGAAATTTTGGAATCCTTTTTAAAACCTTTTTTTAATGCATTCTAAATTGTGAATAAACACTAGCAAAAGTCAGCTAACAATGGAGTCAATGAGAGTCCGTCTATTCCACCTATAAAGGGCTCTAAAAAACATCCAAAACCCTCCATCAAGGTTCTATATCCACCCCATAAGTCATCGGCGGTCACTCGAACGACTATGATGATCCTTCTAGTAGGGGTGTATCCCTTTATGGAGGATGCCTGTGCATGACTTAGTTTAACGTGGGGAGACTGGTGCACAGACAGTCACCACACGATCCTTGACAGAATCGGGTCAGGGTCCAGGGGCATGGAGTCCAAGACGACTGAGGACCCTTTTCTGCTGCAGCCTTCTTCCACCATCGCAGTCGTTGTGGTAGTTCTTAAATCTACCGTCTTCCGCCTGCTCCGCCGTTGAGGTCTTCACCGTATCCCTGGCTAGGGGGCAGTCAGGTACTAGGCCTTTGCCAAGGGCCAGCTGGGCTAACAGTAGTAAAGGGGTTAACCTCCTAGTGCCCCCAGACCCCTTTGAGGAGACTCCACTGCCGGATGCACTTTAACGTCATGCCCAGGACACTGTTAATCCCATAAGTATATATGTAACATAGTAACATTCATAATAACATGTAATATTTACATATTTTACTCAGTATTGTTAAGTGTTAAACAAGATATACAAACTATGAACATAATAAAACAATCACTTACTGTAAAATGTCTGCTCTCACTGTGATGCCGACTAATGGGATGTTTATATCTTCCCGTTTAGATGAAGAATTAATCATAATCCTCCCGCATTTAATTTTTTTTTCAAAAAATGTCCCGAAAGCAAGCGTCTTTTCGTGTCTTTCTCGCCATCTTCAGGTCTAAGTTAGATGTCAAAGTTGACCAACTTCTCGGTTTATGTCCACAACCTTCTACTATCCAGGTGAGAGGCATGATTTATAATCTAGAATTCACCAACTCAAAGGCGATGCAGCAGCTCAATATGTCAATATAGCAGCATAAGCTAGTTAGCTCTCTGTGATCACAGAGTTTGTTTGCGTTAGCTCTTATTATAATTAAAATTGCTAATATTGCTAAAAATTGTTAACATTCAGGTCACAAGATGCAAGTGGAGTATTGTTGGAGGTTTTTAGATGCATTATAGTAGGTTTTATGGGTGGAATAGATTACTACTATTAGCTGCCTCGTACTTGCCATATTTTACGTCTTAGAATACATTAAAAAAAAAGGGAAAAAAACGTGTGTTCTTGTCTTACATGGGGATGGTAAATCAGTGGTCCCCAACCTTTTTGGAACCGCGGACCGGTCAACGCTTGAAAGTTTGTCCCACGGACCGGGTGGGGGGGGATTTTTTTTTTTTTGTCATAAAAAAATACAATCATGTGTGCTTATGGACTGTATCCCTGCAGACTGTATTGATCTATATTGATATATAATGTAGATGCACTAATTGTAAGTGTCTCTTGTGTTTTTATGTTGGTTTAATAAAAATACAAAAAATAAAAAATATTTCTTGTGCGGCCCGGTACCAATCGATCCACGGACCGGTACCGGGCCGCGACCCGGTCGTTGGGGACCACTGTGGTAAATGATAATTTCCTCCAAAAATTGCAGTACCCCTTTGACTTGTCAGTGTTTATGTGATGGCGAAAGGAAGTGGTGATTCTCCCTTATAAAAGCGACCGCGATGTCAACGATGTAAGTTTGGTGGCGGTGTGATTCCCCCCTGGAAAACTGATTACGAAGTATGCCCTCAAACTCAGTGTGGCAATGATGAAAGATGTGCTCCATTTTTGAAACCCTTCCTGGTGTTTTCATGAATGAAGGTCAGCGCTCGCTGCTGCCCGCCACTCACGCACTGCATTTGGCCGTGACGGGTGTGTGTGTGTGTGTGTGGCCGAGATGCACACGATGTCTATTCACTCAGGTCGCCTGCTGGCAAACGTGACCAAGGCCTCATTAGTGTCAAATGAAAACTGAAATGAATATGTTTGACTGCACTGCAGGGTTTATGGATCTTATTCTTTTACTGAAAAGAAACTTGAGCCTGTGGGAATTGTGTCGCCTGGTAATAAAACACAGTTTACTGTTGTGTGTGTGCAATGGAGACGTCCAAGCACTATGATACATTAAAGGCCTACTGAAATAAATGTTTTTTATTCAAACGGGGATAGCAGATCCATTCTATGTGTCATACTTGATAATTTCGCGACATTGCCATATTTTTGCTGAAAGGATTTGGTAGAGAATATCGACGATAAATTTTGCAACTTTTGGTCGCTGATAAAAAAAGCCTTGCCTGTACCGGAAGTAGCGTGACGTCACAGGTTGAAGGGCTCCTCACGTTTCCCCATTGTTTACACCAGCAGCGAGAGCGATTCGGACCGAGAAAGCGACGATTATCCCATTAATTTGAGCCAGGATGAAAGATTCGTGGATGAGGAACATGAGAGTGAAGGACTAGAGTGCAGTGCAGGACGCATCTTTTTTCGCTCTGACCGTAACTTAGGTACAAGCTGGCTCATTGGATTCCACACTCTCTCCTTTTTCTATTGTGGATCACGGATTTGTATTTTAAACCACCTCGGATACTATATCCTCTTGAAAATGAGAGTCGAGAACGCGAAATGGACATTCACAGTGACTTTTATCTCCACGCCAATACATCGGCGAAGCACTTTAGCTACGGAGCTAACGTGATAGCATCGGGCTTAACTGCAGATAGAAACAAAAGAAATAAACCCCTGAGTGGAAGGATAGACAGAAAATCAACAATACTATTAAACCATGGACCTGTAACTACACGGTTAATGCTTTCCAGCCTGGCGAAGCTTAACAATGCTGTTGCTAATGACGCCATTGAAGCTAACTTAGCAACGGGACCTCACAGAGCTATGCTACAAACATTAGCTATCCACCTATGCCAGCCAGCCCTCATCTGCTCATCAACACCCGTGCTCACCTGCATTCCAGCGATCGACGGAGCGACGAAGGACTTCACCCGATCATCAATGCGGTCGGCGGCTAGCGTCGGATAGCGCGTCTGCTATCCAAGTCAAAGTCCTCCTGGTTGTGTTGCTGCAGCCAGCCGCTAATACACCGACCCCACCTACAACTTTCTTCTTTGCAGTCTCCATTGTTCATTAAACAAATTGCAAAAGATTCACCAACACAGATGTCAAGAATACTGTGGAATTTTGCGATGAAAACCAAGCTTTTTGTATTGTGATACAATGTGTCCGAATACTTCCGTTTCAACTATTGACGTCACGCGCATACGTCATCATACATAGACGTTTTCAACCGGAAGTTTCGCGGGAAATTTAAAATTGCCCTTTATAAGTTAACCCGGCCGTATTGGCATGTGTTGCAATGTTAAGATTTCATCATTGATATATAAACTATCAGACTGCGTGGTCGGTAGTAGTGGGTTTCAGTAGGCCTTAAAGCTGGAAAACATGTGGAACGGTTGAAATCAGGGGTCTCAAACTCCAATAAGGTATTCACTTTTAACCTGTTTGGAGGTGGATCCAGATAACGTGGACTCGCCGCGTGTTCGTTTCGACCGGAGGAAGAAGAAAGTTGTCGGACACTCTTTTCAGTAGTCACTCAGTTACAGTCGTGGTCAAAAGTTTACATACACTAGTAAAGAACATAATGTCATGGCTGTCTTGAGTTTCTAATCATTTCTACAACTCTTATTTTTTTGTGATAGAGTGATTGGAGCACATACTTGTTTGCCATAAAAAACATTCATGAAGTTTGGTTCTTTTATGAATTTATTATGGGTCTACTGAAAATGTGAGCAAATCTGCTGGGTCAAAAGTATACATACAGCAATGTTAATATTTGGTTACATGCCCCTTGGCAAGTTTCACTGCAATAAGGCGCTTTTGGTAGCCATCCACAAGCTTCTGGTTGAATTTTTTGACCACTCCTCTTGACGAAATTGGCGCAGTTCAGCTAAATTTGTTGGTTTTCTGACATGAACTTGTTTCTTCAGCATTGTCCACACATTTAAGTCATGACTTTGGGAAGGCCATTCTAAAACCTTAATTCTAGCCTGATTTAGCCATTCCTTTAACACTTTTGACGTGTGTTTGGGGTCATTGTCCTGTTGGAACACACAACTGCGTCTACCACCACCATGCCTCGCCTTTTCTCCTCCAAACATATTGCTGGGTATTGTGGCCAAACAGCTACATTTTTGTTGGAAACAGAAAAAGTTCTGTGGTCAGAGACCACAGAACTTTCCTCCAGAAGGTCTTGTCTTTGTCCATGTGATGTCAGATGAAACAAAATTTGAGCTGTTTGGCCACAATACCCAGCAATATGTTTGGAGAAGAAAAGATGAGGCCTCTAATACCAGGAACACCATTCCTACCGTCAAGCGTGGTGGTGGTAGTATTATGCTCTGGGCCTGTTTTACTGCCAATGGAACTGGTGCTTTACAGAGAGTAAATGGGACAATGAAAAAAGAGGTTTACCTCCAAATTCTTTAGGACAACTTAAAATCATCAGCCCGGAGGTTGTGTCTTGGGCGCAGCTGAGTGTTCCAACAGGACAATGACCCCAAACACACGTCAAAAGTGGTAAAGGAATGGCTAAATCAGGCTAGTATTAAGGTTTTCGAATGGCCTTCCCAAAGTCCTGACTTAAATGTGTGTACAATGCTGAAGAAACAAGTCCATGTCAGAAAAAAACTAATTTAGCTGAACTGCACCAATTTTGTCAAGAGGAGTGGTCAAAAATTCAAGAAGAAGTTTGCCAGAAGCTTGTAGATGGCTACCAAAAGCGCCTTATTGCAGTGAAACTTGCCAAGGGACATGTAACCAAATATTAACATTGCTGTATGTATACTTTTGACCCAGCAGATTTGGTCACATTTTCAGTGGACCCATAAGAAATTCATAAAAGAACCAAACTTCATGAATGTTTTTGTGACAAACAAGTATGTACTCCAATCACTCTATCACAAAAAATAAAAGTTGTAGAAATTATTAAGACAGCCATGACATTATGTTCTTTACAAGTGTATGTAAACTTTCGACCACGACTGTACATTTATTTGCATCAACACAAAGTCATACTGCACAGAGACTTGCTAGTAATGGGTGTTTGGCTCTTTGTGGAGAGCCGGCTCTTTCGGCTCGGCTCAGAGCCAAAAGAGCTCTTTCGGCTCACAAGTGGCTCCTCAGAATTTTTTGTTACTTAATTTATGACCAAATGACGTGTAACATTATTAACTTTCGTAAAATGCATAAAATATAACCTATGTATAGTATTTATATGTCTTTATTGATCAACTTAACATGTACATTTGAAATGAAAAAGACCCATTTTAAGATGTGAATAAACACAAAATTCACTGAACAAAACATACCTGTACATTTAAATGAGAGCGAGAGTCGGCTCTTTTGGTTCGGCTCACTAAATACATTTTAAATGAAAAATACCCATTTTAATACGTGAAAAAACACAAAATTTGCTTAAAAAAATAAACTTTGTACCGAGGATGTCGTTGTGGCTTGTACAGCCCTTTGAGACACTTGTGATTTAGGGCTATATAAATAAACATTGATTGATTGATTGATTGATTAAAGTGAGTGCCTTTTGGCTTGGCTCATTAAAAAGAGCCTCATAATTTTTGTTACTTAAATTAGTTTATGACCAAATTATGTGTAAAATGAATAACTATTGTGAAAACGCAATACATATATCCTGTATATTATTTATGTGGCTTTGTTGATAAACTTAACATATACATACATATATTTTAAATGGAAAAAGACCCATTTTAATATGTGAGAAAACACAAAATTCACTTAATAAAATGCAATTTAAAATGAGAGCCGGGTTATAAGGCGAACTGTCGAGTTTTGAGAAAAAAAAAGGATTTTAAGTGTGCCGTATAGTCCGGAAAATACGGTAACAAAATAAAACTTCAACACAAAATCAACTAAAAATCACTAAACAAGATATAACTAAAAACGTGCAAAAGAAAAAGCATCATCCAGCTGAGGTTGTAGCGAACATTGGCATTCAAAAAAACATCAATGGCTGATCCTGTTTCTAATTTTTGTTATGATCTGCCCTGTTTGGGAGAAGATTATTTCTCAAGGGGACAAATGTTGCTACGATGCACAGTCTACATGTCAAGGTGCAGGCCGCACATGTTGTTCAATGCGGCTTTAAAAGACAATCGATCGGGAGCTGTCTCTCTCATTCGCGAGCGACCCATCACTAATACTCAGAAAGGCGCTCTGAGTGGTTGTCAACACACGTCACCGACGCACGCTGGATCGTGTAAAGGCAAAACCCCGATTGTCAATTTCTCTCAGCTTTCATTGTGAGTTGGGTGTCACATTGAAGCTGTTAGTGCTGTCAGGATCTGTTCACCTTCCATGTTTCTTTATTAGTGTCTTTCACTACTTTCCCTTGAGCAAAGTGTAACCATCAACACGGTTGCTATGACAATCAGTCTAATACTAATCTCAATAAGCCCTGGCCTTGCTTCGCTTCCCTTTGCACCTCTTTAGCTTGATAGTGGCCTGTGGAATGTTGGTCCACTCCTCTTCAATGGCTGTGCCGAGTTGCTGGATATCGGCAGGAAATGGAACACGCTGTCGTATACGCCGATCCACAGCATCCCAAACATGCTCAATGGCTGACATGACCGCTGAGTATGCTGGCCATGCAGGAACTGGGATGTTTTCCGCTTCCAGGAATTGTGTATAGATCCTTGCAACATGGGGCCGTGCATTGTCATGCTGCAACATAAGGTGATGGTCTCAGGAGAATGGCACAACAATGGGCCTCAGGATCTCGTCACAATATTTCAATAAAATGCACTTGAGTTTGTTGTCCATAACCCCACCCCCACCATGGGCCACTTGATTCACAACGTTGACATCAGCAAACCGCTCTCCCACGCGACGCCGTCTGCCATCTGCCCTGAACAGTGAAAACCGAGATTCGTCCGTGAAGAGAACACCTCTCCAACGTGCCAGACTCCATCAAATGTGAGCACTTGCCCACTTAAGAACTGAAGTCAGGTCTAGACCCAGATGAGGTCGAGGAGCATGCAGATGAGCTTTCCTGAAACGGTTTCTCATCGTTTGTGCAGAAATTATTTGGTAATGCAAACAAATTGTTACAGCAGCTGTCCAGGTGGCTGGTCTCAGATGCTCGTGGAGGTGCACCTGCTCGATGTGGAGGTCCTGGACTGGTGTGGTTACATGTGGTCTGCGGTTGTAAGGCCTGTTGGATGTACTGCCAAATTCTCTGAAACACCTATGGAGATGGCTTATGGTCGAGAAATTAACATCTAATTCACGGGCAACAGCTCTGGTGGACATTGCTGCAGTCAGCATGCCGACTGCACGCTACCTCAAAACGTGCGACATCTGTGGCATTGTGCTGTGTGATAAAACTGACCATTTCAGTGGGCCTTTTATTGTGGGCAGCCTAAGACACACCTGTGCAATAATCATGTAGTTTAATCAGCATCTTGATATGCCACACCAGTGAGGTGGCAAAGAAGAAATGCTCACTAACACAGTTTTAGACAGATTTGGGAACAATGTTACAAACCCCGTTTCCATATGAGTTGGGAAATTGTGTTAGATGTAAATATAAACGGAATACAATAATTGGCAAATCAAAGACAATATATTTGATGTTCAAGCTCATAAACTTTATTTATTTTTTGCAAATAATAATTAACTTAGAGTTTCATGGCTGCAACATGTGCCAAAGTAGTTGAGAAAGGGCATGTTCACCACTGTGTTACATGGCCTTTCCTTTTAACAAGACTCAGTAAACATTTGGGAACTGAGGAGACACATTTTTTAAGCTTCTCAGGTGGAATTCTTTCCCATTCTTGCTTGATGTACAGCTTAAGTTGTCCAACAGTCCGGGGGTCTCCGTTGTGGTATTTTAGGCTTCATAATGCGCCACACATTTTCAATGGGAGACAGGTCTGGACTACAGGCAGGCCAGTCTAGTACCCGCACTCTTTTACTATGAAGCCACGTTGATGTAACACGTGGCTTGGCATTGTCTTGCTGAAATAAGCAGGGGTGTCCATGTTAACGTTGCTTGGATGGCAACATATGTTGCTCCAAAACCTGTATGTACCTTTCAGCATTAATGGCGCCTTCACAGATGTGTAAGTTACCCATGCCTTGGGCACTAATACACCCCCATACCATCACAGATGTTGTCTTTTGAACTTTGCGCCTATAACAATCCAGATGGTTCTTTTTGTCTTTGGTCCGGAGGACACGACGTCCACAGTTTCCAAAAACAATTTGAAATGTGGACTCGTCAGACCACAAAACACTTTTCCACTTTGTATCAGTCCATCTTAGATGAGCTCAGGCCCAGCGAAGCCAACGGCGTTTCTGGGTGTTGTTGATAAACGGTTTTTGCCTTGCACAGGAGAGTTTTAACTTGCACTTACAGATGTAGCGACCAACTGTAGTTACTGACAGTGGGTTTCTGAAGTGTTCCTGAGCCCAAGTGGTGATATCCTTTACACACTGATGTCGCTTGTTGATGCAGTACAGCCTGAGGGATCGAAGGTCACCGGCTAAACTGCTTACGTGCAGTGATTTTTCCAGATTCTCTGAACCCTTTGATGATATTACGGACCGTAGATGGTGAAATCCCTAAATTCCTTGCAATAGCTGGTTGAGAAAGGTTTTTCTTAAACTGTTCAACAATTTGCTGACGCATTTGTTGACAAAGTGGTGACCCTCGCCCCATCCTTGTTTGTGAATGACTGAGCATTTCATGGAATCTACTTTTATACCCAATCATGGCACCCACCTGTTCCCAATTAGCCTGCACACCTGTGGGATGTTCCAAATAAGTGTTTGATGAGCATTCCTCAACTTTATCAGTATTTGTGGCCACCTTTCCCAACTTCTTTGTCACGTGTTGCTGGCATCAAATTCTAAAGTTAATGATTATTTAAAAAAAAAAAAAAGTTTATCAGTTTGAACATCAAATATGTTGTCTTTGTAGCATATTCAACTGAATATGGGTTGAAAATGATTTGCAAATCATTGTATTCCGTTTATATTTACATCTAACACAATTTCCCAACTCATATGGAAACAGGGTTTGTATATAAATTTATATATATATACATACATATATATATATATACGTATGTGTGTACATTTGGAGCATGATCGATAGGATACAGTATGGTTGGAATAATTGTGCATTTGTAGTTATATATTTGAAGAGTTTGTTGTTGTCAGTCTCTCGCAGAAACTTCTTTCCTCAGCTCATATTTGTTATCCAATTAGTTTATTTCCAAATGTAGTCTTCGTTTTTTTTTTATTGGCTGCACACAGCTCATTTCGATGAAAGATCTGTTTAGATCCCATTTGCAAATGGACAGTCAGCAATGTGCAGAGCAGGGATGTAGTCGCACAATTAAAAGCGAAAGGAGACGGATGTGTCCCACTCCCACACTAAACCACAAGTCCAAACAAATGACTGTTTTTTTTTTTTTTTACCAGCGACTGCTTGCTAAACAAGACACTGTTTGCCACCAAAGCTGTCACATCGACAAAAGAAACCAAAACCTTGCCAGTGAACTACAACAACACAAATGTTCTGCATTGGCAGCTGCTTTGTTGGCTTTGGTGTATTCTGCTGTCTTTCCAAAAGATGGGTTTGCATTGTTTTAGGAACTTCAGTCTCTCTTAAAGTAGAGACTATTCTAACCGGTTTCTTTGCTGATGGACAAATGTTGAGGGTAGGGCTGGGCGATATGGCCTTTTATTAATATCTCAATATTTTTAGGCAATGTCACGATACACGATAAATATCTCGATATTATGCCTTAGCCTTGAATTAACACTTGATGCATATAATCACACCAGTATGATGATTCTATGTGTCTACATTATAACATTCTTGTTCATACTGCATTAATATTTGCTAATTTTAGACTTTCATGCAGAGAGGGAAATCACAACTAAGTAAATTTACCAAAACTGTATTTATTAAAAAGTTATTCAGCAGTGGCACAAACATTCATGTAGTTTCCAAAACAGAAAGTGCAAGTGTGGAAGTCTCTCTCTATGGTGGGTTCTCTGGGAGCCCAGTGGTCAGGTTTGAACAAAGTCTTTTATTGCCACACACAAGTCTCGGCTGCTTTTCAGCAATATATATTCTAGGACTTGTCAGTCCTGCGTGTCTCTGCTTCCTGGCTCTGTGTGTGTGTCTCGCTCTGCTCCAACTCCCAACTCCAACCACGTGTCTCGTTCCGGCTGCTGCTAATAAGGGCGACAGGTGATTAGATAACAAGCCCCAGCTGGGCAATCTACTCACCTGCCGCTGTCTTCGAGGCCTGCAGACCACGCCACCTACACAGCAAGATTGTCAGAGATATTTTAAAACAAGCTATTAGCGCCCTTTTGTGCATGATGTCACTAAGATGACATATCAAAACAACACTAAATTAAAGTGCACTTTTTCTACAGAACGCCACTACAATAGTTTAAAACAAATAAAGTGCACTTTTGTGCATGATGTCACACAAGATATTTTAATAACTGTCAAATAAAAATGAGCTGCATAATAGGAAATCAAATAGTGTATGTCCTTCGCTATGTGGTAGGTTCCTGCAGACGTTATCTTCTTCTGTTGTTGACTATTTTTTTCATACGGTGTTGATATAGAAATGGTTGCTTCTGCATTTTGTTGGTGTGGCACCGGTCGAGATGTTGACATGCGGAGTTTCAAGCACTCCTCATTCTCTAGCGGGTGACTTTTCAAATGTTGCTACACATTAGCAGTAATGCTACTTTTTGTAGCAACGCTTTTGCCGCATACTTGACATATTACGGTTGTCTGTTCAACATATTCCCGCTTGAAGCCAAACCACCGACAGACGATGGACCTCGTGCTGTTTTTCTTGGGAATTAATTATTCTTCCTTCATTTGTTACCAGATTGGCACCTTCTTTCTCTCGTATTACCACTCGCATCGCTCCGCTAGCACCACAGCTAACGTTACCCATTCCGCTACCTCTCTGCTCCGCGAGAGCATATGACGTTGCACACGCGACAGTATGTGACATATGTAAGAAGGTGCGCTTGTTTTATCGCTCTGTGAGAAGGAGAGACAAGAAAGAGTGAGAAACTCCTGTAGTCTAATGCCCGCAGCTAAAAGCAACTGCCGGAGAACGTATACTCGAATATCACGATAGTCATTTTCTATATCGCACAGAGACAAACCCGCGATATATCGAGTATATTCGATATATCGAGTATATTCGATATATCGCCCAGCCCTAGTTGAGGGACTCCCTACTTCAGGGGTGTTCACAGTATGGCTTGGGGGCCATTTGGGGTCAATAGCTGGAGTTTTATTGGGACTGCAGCCTATTGTCGAAATTAAATCAAACCAAAAACCAATACAACTGTAAGAAAAAAGAGCAAAA
>NC_084747.1:30436880-30451880 GCF_033978785.1 Entelurus aequoreus | reverse complement strand
TTGGTAAACGTATAGCATGTTCTATATGTTATAGTTATTTGAATGACTCTTACCATAATATGTTACGTTAACATACCAGGCACGTTCTCAGTTGGTTATTTATGCGTCATATAACGTACACTTATTCAGCCTGTTGTTCACTATTCTTTATTTATTTTAAATTGCCTTTCAAATGTCTATTCTTGGTGTTGGGTTTTATCAAATAAATTTCCCCCAAAAATGTGACTTATACTCCAGTGCGACTTATATATGTTTTTTTCCTTCTTTATTATGCATTTTCGGCCGGTGCGACTTATACCCTGGAGCGACTTATACTCCGAAAAATACGGTATGTGTTCATGTGCAATATGCAGTATGCAGTATATGTGTGGCTCATTGATAACATAAATTAAGTCATTTTTCAAGCCTAAAACTGAATTTGCAGTGGCTTTTTCAGAAAAACAGCAACGTTTTGAAGCCTAGTTTTTCCCCAATAGCATTGAATTGTCTTGTGATTTTATGAGTTTGCCATCAATGTTTTAAATGTTCCTTGTCACCTTGACCTCCAAATGAATATCGTATTGATGCTATACTTCTTTTATACCGCGCAGGCTCAAAAAGTGGCCACAAGAGAGCACTGAAAGCACATACTCGGATCTCATTGTCAAATTACTGTCCTGTTTTAATTCACGATGACAAATAATAGAAATAGTTACAATAATAGAAAGTAGTGTTGTCCCGATACCAAAATATATTTTGGTACTTTTCGGTACTTTTCTAAATAAAGTGGACCACAAAAAATGTCATTATTGTCCTTATTTGAACAAAAAAATTTAGGGTACATTAAACATATGTTTATTATTGCAATTTAGTCCTTAAATAAAATAGTGAACATACTAGACAACTCGTCTTTTAGTAGTAAGTAAACAAGACTCCTAATTAATCTGCTGACGTATGTAGTAACATATGGTGTCATTTATCATTCTATTATTTTGTCAACATTATTAAGGACAAGAGGTAGAAAATTAATTTTTAATCCACTTGTTTATTTACTGTTGATATCTGGTTATTTTCTCTTTCAACATGTTCTATCTACACTTCTGTTAAAATGTAATTATCACTTATTCTTCTGTTGTTTGATACTTTACGTTTTGAATGATACCACAAATTTGGGTATCAATCCGATACAGATTAGTTACAGGATCCGACATTGGTCATATTCAATAAGGAATTATGTGTCCAAGGACATTTATAAACATAATATAAATTAAAAAAAAACGAAAGAAGATTTTGTGATGCTAAAAAATATTGATGTAATTATAGTAGTATCGACTAGATTCGTTCCTGTACTTACTACCATTACAGTGGATGTTAGGTGTAGATCGACCAGTGGCGTTTGTTTATATTGTAGCGTCCCGGAAGAGTTGGGGCTGCAGGGAATTCTGGGAATTTGTTCTGTAGTGTTTATGTTGTGTTGCAGTGCAAATATTCTCCCAAAATGTGTTTGTAATTGTTGTTTAGTGTGGTTTCACTATATGGCACATATTTATGACCGTGTTGGTGTTGTTCATACGGCCACCCTTATGTATGGCTGTTGACTAAGTATGCCCTTCATTTGCTTGTGTGTAGTGTGTTCAATGTTAAGGTGATCGTCTTGATGGTTATTGTTCGGACATAGTGACATCTTGTTTTGACTTTGTCAACTAAAGACCATCTTTAATGCAACCAAAGTTATGACTCCGGTGTGCTGCGGTGTGTAGTGACGCATGATTAGCTATCACTCTGCCTACAGGGATGATGCCTGAAATAAATGTACTATATTTTCGCCATGGAAACAAGGATTAGTGATTTAGAAGTAGTTACAACACTTATGACATTAACTGCTAGCTTGCTAGCCATGTCTTAAAGCACCTCTTCCTGAGGGTGTTTCAGTGTTATAGCTTCACCTTTATCTTTAGTTATTAAGCCAAAATGTGTCCTGTCTGCTTGTAAGTACTCCGTGATTGTGCACTGCTGAACATGCTCTTCTGCATGACACGACAACGGTTGGGGGACCGGTACTTTTTAGAGGCGGTATAGTACCGAATATGATTTATTAGTATTGCTGTACTATATTAATACCATTATACCGTACAACCCTAATAGAAAGAAACACCATCAAAGGCTTCCTGCTCTGTCGTCCACAAGTTGCAAAGATTTTCTATGTTGCTTTACGTTTGAAAAGTGTTTGTTGATCTAAAACACAGTTGGCAAACTCAAGGCCCATATCTGGCCCGCCACATCATTTTATATGGCCTGTGGATGCCTGACAATAACATGCGTCAATAAAGTATTTGATCTTTTCTCACTAAATGCATTTGTTCTATTAATTTTCTGTTCATTTATTTATTCTGTTAAAAAAAACAAAACCAAAAAAACATGCAAATGCATATTTTTTTTAAACTTTCAAATAATGAACTATAGAGCGCCCTGGTAAATAAGCCGCACCCACTAAAAATAAATAAATAAATAAATGTTTTCCGTATATTAGCCGCACACGTTGTGAAATGAGTTATTTGCACAGAAATTATTTGTAAATGTTTATTTACATACCTTAACTGTTTCCAAACGGTGTCTGTAACACGGCAGTAAAACGGCTGATCAAACAAAGCAGAAGTCATCGCCATGGACCCACTAGCTGCGAAAGCTAGCTCTCCAATCAGCTGAACTTGGTGAATTTACTGAGGAATTTGTGAAACTGAAACAATACGAAAAAAATGCCATTGTAAGTTAATTATACTAACGCAGACACTTGTAAAGTGTTAGCATATTAGCTAATGCCAACGACGCTAGCTTTATTAAATTACGATAGCACGGACAAATATGCATGAAAACACTCCTACAGACATCACACATGGGACGGTTTCGTAAGTAAGAATTGTTTTAGTTATATTGTAAAACTTACAAACGTTGCTTGGAGCGATGAATGAAGAATCCATACGAGTAAAAACGCTATGGACGGCTAGAACACCGAACGGCACTCTGCCTCCGGTTGAAAGAAGCCCTAAATAGAAGGACACTGCAGCGCCTGCAGTGAGCGAACTCGTCCAGAAGATGGTGCCATAGCAAAAAACTATAAAACACCTCAGTGTATTCACTTAGTTTTTTGTTTTTTTTTCAACTATTTTTATTATCAACAAAAAAATCCATAAATTGGTCGCACCGTCTTAAAAGCCGCAGGGTTCGAAGTGTAGGAACAAAATAGTGGAAGTCATGTGCATTACACACTGTAGAAAGTAGCTCTGAGCTACGGGGGAGGACGACAACTGTGGCGTTAGAGGCATAACTAGATGATATTTTGTTACACGTTGTTGTTCCTGCTCCGTCTACACAAGAAACAAAAATATATTTTTGATTAGACTGTTGATAAGTGAAAATGTCGCTGACAGGCCAAAACGTGCGGTGAAGTTGCAGGCATTGGACAAAGTTGGTTGATTTTGCACGATTGGGAGTACAATACTCACACTTTGACACTTCTCTCGGAGCAAACCGATGACCTCCCGCTCATGCATACAGCACATGATATCAAAACAATATCCCCTCAGGCCGATTTCTATTTGCATCTCATTTTCCCGTGGAAGACATGAAAAAAATGTGATTATTGCTCCTTTAGATGTGGGTGGTTCCTATGGAAACACATCACTCCTGTGAATTTGAGTAAAACATCTTCTACTCAGCACCAAATTGTATTTCCTGGCATGGTCAAACACTGGAATAGGTCTGCATCCCGCTTTGTGGTGCCAGTGAACAACAACACAGCTGCTGTGAATCTTTGTGGACCATTCGATTTGATTCTTGGGGGTAACGTTTCGATTCGAAACGATTCTCGGTTAAAAAATAATTATTTTTAACACAATCGGGTGCCAGTTCTATCGTTAACTACATTCCTCCGGAAAGTAATTAAGCACATCTGATACATTTCTGTATTACTTAAAAGAAAACAGTTTTTTAAAGTAACATTCTACCCAAACATTTAATAAAGTCAAATACAAATAAGGCAACAAGAGAAGTATCCAACACTTCTCTTTTCTAAAGTAAATCTGTACAGCAGATATGATCATCTACATCAACAATATGATTTGTCTGAGTAGTTGTACAGGACAGATTTCAAAGTAAATTAAAACAAAATATATATATATATATATATATATTTTGACCGATTAAGAATCGTTACGAGTAAGAATCGACACTCCTAATCCGTAGTTAACGGCTCGCACAATTGAAACTGGGTTTGATTTTTTGGTTAAGTTTGTCCAGGAAATGTTTAACTCCTGATGGTGCAAAAGCTAGAGGTAGGTAGAACAGCCCATAATTATACTACAGTAAAAGTACTGTTACCTTAGTGCAGTGGTGTCCAAACTACGGCCCGCTGGCCTTTACAGTTTGGCCCGCTAGACGTCATGAGTTCAACAAAGCATTGCTTTCAAATCAATCCTTAATACCAGGCGATCTCTGAACGCTACATATTTGCTGCCATCTTGTGAACAATGTGAAAATCGTATCAATGACCCTTGAAAGCACTTTGAAACAATAGCACAGCATTACTTATATGACACAGTGCAAACAACCTTTCCTAGTCATGGTGCAAAAAAAAAACGCAACTAACAAAGTATGTTGTATATAGTTACTTTACATGCAGTCAGCTTTCGGCCCCCAGCCAAATTTCTTTCCGGCTCCCAGGTCAAAAAAGTTTGGACACCCCTGTTTTAGGGTAATATGACCCGAGTAAAAGTAAAAAGTAGGCATCCAAAGAACTAATTGAGTGGTAGTAAATAGGGACGTAATAATTATGAACATGTCATATCACAGGGTGTTGTTGAATGTGCACATACACACTTATAACCAAGTTTTACTTAAAATTAATTGAATACAATATACTTTCTTGGCAGAAATATGCTATTGAATAATATTGTTCCTGCTAATTAAGAGCCATATTACTTTTGTTTAAGTGTTTAATATGTTTATGTTTTGGTTTTGTAAAAGTGTTAGTGTTTTTCTAATGATAAAGAAAAACCGTCATGTCCGGTTTATGCGACGTCATGCAAATTCACTTCCTGTTGTCATGTTCCTTCGAGTATCTATCAATCTTTCTGTCTACGGTAGCACGGCTTGTAGGTTTGATGTACACAATTGAATATTTTATTTACTCAGACCGTAATGTGTTTTTTCAAGTTTATATTCGGGAATGCCATTGTTTTAATGGAAAAAGACGTTGATGGCTCTTGTTTTCATGTTAGTGCTTGCTTTTCCAGTAAATGAGCAGTGTCACCAGTCCGTGACTTCAATAAAGTGTTATCAATCACGGTTTTACGATAACTTTAATTTAAAATTATCTTTCTAACCCTGGGAAGTTTTGCTGCAGTTTATCATTATACCGTTTATGAGTAATAAGTGAATAAACTACTCAAGTATTAAGTAACTGGTGAGTAACTTCTGATTTATTTAGTAGCACATTTTAATGGTACAACCTTAGTTGCGTGTGTGTGTGAGAGAGACAAAACTACAATATGTGTGCACATTTCGCAGTCACTTATGTTGTAAAAACAAGGCTAATGTTAGCATAAGCACAGTTCAAATATATAAAAAAACATCTACAATTTACTGCAATGTGTTTTCTCTAGTTGGAAGTGGAATTCTTGTAGGTCGAAATGTGAACATTTCTACCAACGCAGATGGCAGCACATTATATAAATGTTATTTTTCATAGTTTGTTTTTAAAAATGTGTTATATAATTTTATGTTTCTTATTTTTCTATGTATTACTCAGTTATTATTTCATTTATATAATTGGAGTATCTAAATTGCTAGTTTTCCAAAACTTGTAGATCATCCTCCTTATATTCAGGCTCAAAAATATAAGGTTCTGGATCATAATTTGTCCCAAAGTAGTCTTTGTTTTCTCTAATGAAGTCTGCCATGATTAGTAGTGTTGTTGTTGAAGGGAAAAGCAAACATTGTGATGTGTCTGTGAAATTAATACACCGCCTCCATATGCTCAAAATGAGCAAAATACGTAAATATTACATGTTATTATGAATCTTACTACTTTACATACTGTATATACTTACAGTATGTGTGTAAAACGTTGATGGAGTTTTTTTGGATGCTTTTTTAGAGCGCTTTGTTACACATTTTTAGCCTTAATGCTGGCATAAAATTCCAGTTGAACCACTTAAACTTTAGGTTGTTATTAGCCAGCTAACTATTTGTTTACAGTTGTTAGCCGGTCTGAGGCTAAATAGTGGTGCATGGTAAAAATCGCTGTTTGGCCCGTGGACCATTGGCACATTTTCACTTTGGCCCTTGGAGGCAAAACAATTGGGCAACCCTGATCTATACATCTAACCATTGAAAAAAAATTATAAAAAATGATATGACTTATTTTTAACATTTTTATGACTGAGACTCTTCCAGGTCCCCTGCACCAAACTTGAGGGGCGCCCTAAAGATTAAAACAAATCTAAATATTGTAGTGGTTTTGAAAATTAAAAGATATCAAAATGACCCTTGCATGTTTTGATTTTTCAGTGTGCGGCCCACAGCAAATTTTGGACCAAAACTAGCCCTGTTATGCAAAACACTACTTTAGAGGGCACTAGCTCTCAGGCCCCTTCTACACTAAGTCGGATAAGGTTACCCAGGGTAAATCCCACCTAACCTTATCCTTGTCGTCACACACACACAATGGTCGTTTAAGACCCCCTTCCCCCTCCGTCCGCCGGTGCAACGCGACCTAGTACGCATGCGCAGAAAATGCGCACGTCATAGTCACCTCCAGTGTTGCTTTGTGTGCAAGTTCTTAAATTAAATTTAACTTATCTGAACAATATTTAGTGTTGTGGTATTTGAATTAACGGGAATCCAGTGTGCTGTGGGGCCCTATTGTAGTGAATCACACCTGAGCCATCATAAATTAATCAAATCTTTAATGGACATGTGGAAGTAAACAATGGGATAAATAACATTTTACAACAATTAATCTAGGGATCTAGATATTTGGTCAGGACACTCCTCACTCTTTTGCCTTCACCTTCATTGTCCATTCGTTTTTGGTGACTTTATATACTCTGGACCTAAACATTGAGTCCGCAACATACATGGCGGACAATAACTGATACAGTCTGCTTTGCCAGTCCAAAAGCATTCGCCGTTTTTGTAGTCTTCTTTCGTCGGCCGGGTAATACAAAGCACACGCTACCTTTTTTTATCACATCCACGGAAGCCCGCATTCTCGTTGTCTCTCCTTCGACAATTGTAGACTTCCGCAGGAAAGGGCAGAACAAACACCCTCCACTTTTGATTAATAACAATCTCGTAGAAAGGGTCAATCATTTAACATTTTTAGGGGTGAACATAACAGAAGATCTATGCTGGGACATTAACACTGCTTCTACAGTCGGAAAGGCCCAACAACGTCTTTTTTTTTAAGGAAATTAAAATGCGCAAACATTCCGCAGAAATCAATGGTAAACTTTTACAACTGTGCCATCAGCAGTGTCCCGACTTACGGATTTTAGTGTGGTTTGCTAGCTGCACTAAAGCGAACCAACTTACAAGGACGATACTCCCAGAGATGAGTGCCATGTACACAACTTGCTGCCTAAAGCGAGTACATAACATCCTGAAGGACAGATACCACCCAGCACATGGCCTCTTCAACCTACTACCCTCTGGAAGGAGGTATAGATCGATTCGCGCCAGGACCACCACAATGTCTCACAGTCTGTATCCCCAGGCTGTGAGACTGCTGAATGAACATTCTGCCCCTTTGCTGCCCCGGACCATCTTATTACCTCACTCTTCACCACCTCAATAATTGTGCTCTGGACATTGCATTGCTGCAACATCAACGTAACACCCATCAGACATCTGACCGTTCCCACCCCCGCACCTCTCTATTCGCAATCTTCTTGACAATGCTCAACTGTAAACTATGGTCAACCTGCACTTCAATGCAGTTTCTATGCCGCTAGACAAAGCTCAAACAAAATCTCGTTGACATGTATGACTTAAGTGTTATTATGACAACGACAATAAAGGAATTGATTGATTGATTGACAAATGGACAACGTTTTTCGGTAAGTAGAATCACAGCTGACTTGGACATTCGAAAGTTCTCTTGCCATCTATTTTGTATCTGAAATAGCTGAAATCACGCGTTTCCTTCTCTTAAGGTATTCATGTGTGGCTTCCACAAGCGTCTGTACTTGTAGAAGAAGGAGAAACACAGGCATGTCTGGATGACTCGCCTCCGTCTTTCCAGTGGTTAGCTCCGGTTGTTACGAAGCTGGCTGTGGCGCGTTCTTTCTGACGTCACTTCCTCTCCGAACTCAGTTTGTAAACGATCAATGAGTCCATACAAAGCTAAGAGCCGGAGATTCAAGAAATACACGGCGCACTTACCCGTAGGGATGATGCTCGAAACCGGTTTTCCCGGTTGTTCGATAAGAAAAGAACCGAGTCCTCGGACTCGAATCCCTTTTTGAGAACCGGTACCCGTTATCGAGACCACTATAGTAAAGAAAAAGAGTTGGTTCTTTATTCGAATCGCTGGGAACGACTCCCGTCCCGACAAGAAATGCCCCGTGTGACATCACAAGAAATGACGTCACGTAGCTCAGTCATTTGTCACGGTGGGGTGCAGCGTGCTGCGGTTAGTTCCCGGTACGCAAAACTGACGGCTCCGGACGAAAGCGTGCAGGTAGGAGATGATTTATTTCTCATAAATCATACAACAGACAGGAACGAAACAAAAGGAAAGCGTGCCGTTCGCACGAGAAGCTAAAGCAAAAACTTACTTAGCACAGGAATACTAGAAGCTAAGGTAACTTAGCACAGGAATCATGAGCTCGAAAACCAGAATGCCAACGTAACTGTTGCAAATGCAAACAATGAAGCCACGACGAGTGACCGGAAAAGGCAGGCTCAAATCGAGTCTCTGATGAGCAACAGGTGCGCGTACAAGGCAGGCGAAACTCATAAGTAATCATGGTGACTAAAACAAACCCCCGAAGTACACAAAACAACTAAGAAAGTCCAAAACTAACAGAACATAACTAAACAAAACATGATCCGACCACATCATAATACATCACAGTTTCATATCATTTCACTTTACAGGAGTAGGAAGAAGTAAAGCTTATTTAATCTTACCCCTTTCCCACTTCATACAAATATATACATCATTTACTGACCTTTTTATAATAAAATATCTGTGAATTAGTATATACAACAGTTTTGTAATATGTAATTAATTAATTCAGTCATTATTAATATACTGAGATGAAGAATATCTTATTTTCAATAAGGTTGAAAGTATTTCTCATAATTCTTCTTCTTTGTACTTTGTAAGCACTATTCATTGAACAACCTCTTAAAGTGGATCATATCAGTACAATGTTTAACTTCTTTACTTAATCCATTCCATCATTTAATTCCACATAATCATTTTAGCTGTTTGCAATTTTACCAAATCATCAAACTTTAATATTTTTGACTCAATAAATAAAGTGTTTATATGTTCTCTATATCCAACATTATGTATCAGTCTAATTAATTTTTTTTGTAACACGGTTAACGAATGTAGCGCACATTTGTAGTTATTTCCCCACATTTCTGCACAGTAACTCAGATATGGTAATAGTATAGTAGCGAGCAGTAGAGAATGTGAAGGAATTTGTTAAACCAAATATTGTGTTTTTTTCCATATACAACAACCTATCTGGACTCGATAAGAGAATCGATAAGGAATCGGTTCGATAAGAGGATTCGATAATAGGCTCAAACTCGATAATTTCTTATCAAACATCATCCCTACTTACCCGTGTAAAAATTATCCAAGGAGGGGGACCTTAAACGATGGTTTGGTGTGGCTGCAACGTGCTTATGCTAAATAATTATTCGTTTAAGGGGTTATGTAGACAGGACCTTAGAAGGTACAGATGTCTTTTGTCCAGGCACACCTGTTCACTGGCCTTTGACCCGAGCTGAGTCCGCCCACTAGGCCACCATTTCTAGTCCCTCCCACCCCTTCGCTTTAGTTGTATTTTTATTTTATTTTTTTTTCAATTTGTCGCACTTTTATTATTATTATTTTTATTCTGCAAATTTTTTAAAACTTTTTATTCGACCCCTTTTACCGTATTGCATCTGCACTATCTTGTTTAGCACAATCATTGTTTATGTTCTTTGTTTGTTTTTTGTTTTGCTTAGTTTTTTTTTTTTTTTTTTTTTTTTTGCTCCATGCTTTTTTAACCTGTAAAGCACTTTGGTTCAATGTAAAAGTTGTTGAAAACGTGCTATATAAATAAAGTTGACTTGACTTGACTTGACTTGACTTGACTTGACTGCATTTCTACGTTCAAGAATAATAAGGTTTCCTAATAGACATTGCTTTGGTTCCAGGAGCCCCACTTTGATTGATTGATTGAGACTTTTATTAGTAGGTTGCACTAGTGTGACAGTCGCCTCTTCATACGAGGACGAGAGTTAATCCCACACAGCTGAAGTCCTTCGAGTGACACAATATGTTCCGTGGTACGTGATGTACTTTATGTACCGCAGCCACTGCCGTACCATTCAGGATTCACATTTAAATTCACAGTTCTCGTCTTAATGACTTTTCACTTTCTCCCCTACTTAAGTATGCGCTGAGTGTTCCATCAAAAAGATTTGATTTAAACCTGCAAAGTTATTGAAAAACTCATTTGATGTCGGATTTGTGGGTCACGTCTCGGCATGTTCTCCCAGTGACGCTGACTCCGACAGTACAGCGAGCCTGTTGCGAGCATTTGCGTCCATGAAAAATTGCTCGTTGGATTAAAATTGGAGGACAACAGTTGCTCGTTGGCAGACATATGTGGGTGATGTGGCTCTTTGCCGCGGAGCGCTGATAGAAGTACGTGTGACAATAGAAAGATCATCGTTGCAGATGGTCTGCTAATCCTTTCATGTTGTTTCAGTTCGAAAGGAGCTGATCTTTTGTGAAGAAATACTCAGCCATTTTTAAATTAGACGATTAATAATGAACATTTTGTTCATTTCAAGGAGAAACCAACCGCTGATTGTGGATCCCTCTTAGTCTTGGTCATAGCAAAGTACTCTTCCTGTGGTCCACCTAGGGATGGGTACCGCATTTGGTACTTTTATGGGTACTGTGGACAGAAGCCGGACTTTCTCTGTACAATTTTATTTTTTTTAAATCGTATTGTTTTGTATCTTATTGCTTTGTATTGACATGTTTGATTGCATTGCTAGTTGACAAACACACAACATAAAGTATGTGATATGTGAAACTATGTAAGTATACTGCAGTGCACTATGTGACCACCAACCTCAGCTGGAATTACCATCCACCCTAAAAACTGTGTAACAACTAGTTAGAGAACCTACACTTTAGGTTGTTATTAGCCAGCTAACTGGAATATTTTGCTAGCATTAAGGCCAAAAACTGTCCAACAACTAGTGAGCTGGTTAATATAACAACCTAAAGTTTAGGTTCTCTAACTCGAATGTTTTGCTAGCATTAAGGCCAAAAACTGTCCAACAACTAGTTTGTTGGCTAATAACAACCTAAAGTTTAGGTTGTCCAGTTGGAATTTCTTGCTAGCTTTAAGGCAAAACAATGGGTAACAATTAGTTAGCTGAATAATAACAATTTAAAGTTTAGGTTGTTCAACAAGAAGTTCCTGCTAGCATCAAGGCTAACAACTGTAAACAAATAGTTAGCTGGCTAATAACAACCTAAAGTTTAAATGGTTGAACTTGAATGTTATGCCAGCATTAAGGCCAAAAACTGACTAACAACTAGTTAGCTGGCTAATGACAACCTAAACTTTAAGTTCTCTAACTGGAATTTTTAGCATTAAGGCTAATCACTGCTCTACAACTAGTTAGCTGGATAATAACAACCTAAAGTTTAGGTTGACCTATTGGAATTTCTTGCTAGCTTAAAGGCTAGAATCTGGGTAACAACTAGTTAGCTGGATAATAACAATTTAAGTTTTAGTTTGTTCAACAAGAAGTTCCTGCTGGCATCAAGGCTATCAACTGTAAACAAATAGTTAGCTAGCTAATAACAACCGAAAGTTTAAAGGCCTACTGAAATGAATTTTTTTTATTTAAACGGGGATAGCAGATCTATTCTATGTGTCATACTTGATCATTTCGCGATATTGCCATATTTTTGCTGAAAGGATTTAGTATAGAACAACGACGATAAAGATTGCAACTTTTGGTATCTGATAAAAAAAAGGCTTGCACCTACCGGAAGTAGCGTGACGTAGTCAGTTGAACATATACGCAAAGTTCCCTATTGTTTACAATGATGGCCGCATGAAGTGAGAGAGATTCGGACCGAGAAAGCGACAATTTCCCCATTAATTTGAGCGAGGATGAAAGATTTGTGGATGAGTAAAGTGCAAGTGAAGGACTAGTGGGGAGTTGAAGCTATTCAGATAGGGAAGATGCTGTGAGAGGGGGTGACCTGATATTCAGCTGGGAATGACTACAACAGTAAATAAACACAAGACATATATATACTCTATTAGCCACAACACAACCAGGCTTATATTTAATATGCCACAAATTAATCCTGCATAAAAACACCTGCGTGTTTGTTATGCTAGCTCCTAGCTCCTCTGCTAGCTCCTAGCTCCATAGAACACGCCAATACAATTCAAACACCTGATCAACACACACAATTACTCAGCCCAAAAGACCGTTTACCTAACCCAAGGTTCATAAAGCTTATATATTTTTAAAAAGTTACGTACGTGACGCGCACATACGGTCAAGTTATCGAATGTTTAGCAGCCAAGGCTGCATACTCACGGTACCTGATATTCAGCTGGGAATGACTACAACAGTAAATAAACACAAGACATATATATACTCTATTAGCCACAACACAACCAGGCTTATATTTAATATGCCACAAATTAATCCTGCATAATAACACCTGCGTGTTTGTTATGCTAGCTCCTAGCTGCTCTGCTAGCTCCTAGCTCCATAGAACACGCCAATACAATTCAAACACCCGATCAACACACACAATCACTCAGCCCAAAAGACCGTTCACCTAACCCAAGGTTCATAAAGCTTATATATTTTTAAAAAGTTACATACGTGACGCGCACGTACGGTACGGTACGTGTTATGCTAGCTCCTAGCTCCTCTGCTAGCTCCTAGCTCCATAGAACACGCCAATACAATTCAAACACATGATCAACACACACAATCACTCAGCCCAAAAGACCGTTCACCTAACCCAAGGTTCATAAAGCTTATATATTTTAAAAAAGTTACGTACATACGCAAAAAAAAGCCAAAGCTGCATACTCACAGTAGCACGTCTGCGTCTTTGTCATCCAAATCAAAGTAATCCTGGTAAGAGTCTGTGTTGTCCCAGTTCTCTACAGGCGTCTGTGTATCCAAATCAAAAGTCCTCCTGGTTAGAGTCTCTGTTATCCGAGTTCTTCCATCTTGACTGCATCTTTCGGGAATGTAAACAAAGAAGCGCCGGCTGTGTACTGTTGTGGCTGACTACGTTCGAAAAATACGTCCATTTCGCACCGACAACTTTCTTCTTTGCTTGCTCGGCTTCGTTCTCCATAATGCAATGAACATGATTGAAACAGATTCACGAACACAGATGTCCAGAATACTGTGGAATTATGAAATGAAAACAGGGCTTTTTCGTATCGGCTTCAATGTGGAAGGCATACCCGTGTTCGCCGGGCTACGTCACACGCATACGTCATCCTCAGAGGCGTTTCGAACCGGAAGTTTAGCGGCAAATTTAAAATGTCACTTTATAAGTTAACCCGGCCGTATTGGCATGTGTTATAATGTTAAGATTTCATCATTGATATATAAACTATCAGACTGCGTGGTCGGTAGTAGTGGGTTTCAGTAGGCCTTTAAGTGGTCCAATTGGAATTTTCTGCTAGCTTTAAGGCTAAAAACTGTCTAACAACTAATTAGCTGGCGAACATCAACCTATACTTCAGGTTGTATAACTGGAATTTTTTGCTAGCATTAGGCTAAAAACTGTCCAACAACTGGTTAGCGGGCTAATAACAACCTAAAGGTTAGGTTGTCCAATTGTAATTTCTTGCTAGCTTAAAGGCTAAAAACTGGGTAACAACTACTTAGCTTAATAATAACAATTCAAAGTTTAGGTTGTTCAAAAATAAGTTCCTGCTAGCATCGAGGCTAACAACTGTAAACAAATAGTTAGCTGGCTAACAACAACCTAAAGTTTAGGTGGTTCAACTGGAATTGTATGCCAGCATTAAGGCTAAAAACAATGTAACAACTACTTACTTGGCTAATAACAACCTAAACTTTTAAGTTCTCTAACTGAAATTTGTTGCTAGCATAAAGGCTAACAACTGTTCAACAACTAGTTAGATGGCTAATAACAACCTACATTTTAGGTTGTCCAATTGGAATTTATTGCTAACTTTAAGGCTAAAAACTGGGTAACAACTAGTTAGCTGGATAACAACAATTTAAGGTTTAGGTTATTCAACCAGAAGTTTCTTCTAGCATCAAGGCTAACAACTGTAAACAAATAGTTAGCTGGCTAATAACAACCGAAAGTTTAAGTGGTCTGCTAGCATTAAGGCTTAAAACTGTGTAACAACTAGTTAGCTGGCTAATAACAACCTAAACATTGTTTTTTAACTGGAATTTTCTGCTAGCATTAGGGCTAAATACTGTCCAATAACAACCTCAAGTTTAGGTTGTCCAACTGGAATTTCTTGCTAGCATCAAAGCTAACAACTGTGTAACAACTAGTTACCTGGATAATACCCTAAAGTTCAGGTCAATCAACTGGAATTTTGTGCTAGCTTCAAAACTAACAACTGTGCAACAAAAAGTTAGCTGGCTAATAACAAACTTAAAGTTCAAGTGGTCCAACTGGAATTTCCTGCTAAGATCAAGGCTAAAAACTACAGTATGTAACAACTAGTTATC
>NC_084747.1:30401880-30431880 GCF_033978785.1 Entelurus aequoreus | reverse complement strand
CAGCAAAAAGAACACTTACAAGGAATAATGTCCCGACAAACAAATGGTGTCGCAAGCTCAACTTATATAGTGCTAATTACAAACAGAAAACTGGTGGGAAAAAAACCCCAAGCAAATACACTGAAAAAGTGTGTTATTGTTTGTGTTATGGCGCCATCTTTTGAACGGGTTTGCTCACTGCAGGTTTTATAATAATAATAATGGATTAGATTTATATAGCGCTTCTCTAGACACTCAAAGCGCTTCACAGAGAAGTGAGAGCCCATCATTCATTCACACCTGGTGGTGGTAAGCTACTTTCATAGCCACAGCTGCCCTGGGGTAGACTGACGGAAGCGTGGCTGCCAGTTTGCGCCTACGGCCCCTCCGACCACCACCTATCATTCATCATTCTTTTTGCAGTGTCCTTTCATTTAGTCCTTTCAAGTGACCGGAAGTAGAAGTACCGTTCTGTCTTCTAGTCGTCCACAGCGTTCCTACTCGTATGGATTCTTCATTCATCACTCCAAACAATGTTTGTAGGTTTTACAATATAACTAAAACAATTTCTACTGACTAAACCGTCCCATGTGTGATGTCTGTAGGAATGTTTTCATGCATATTTGTATGTGCTAACGCAAAGTAATGAAGCTAGCGTCGTTAGCATAAGCTAATATGCTAACAGTGTCTGTGTTAGTATTATTAACTTACAATGGCATTCTTTTTGTATTGGTTCAGTTTCACAAATTCCTCAGTAAATTCACCAAAACGTCACCGTGGAGTTATTGAGTCTGTTTAGCTGCAGCTGCAGCTAGTGGGTCCATGGTGATGACTTCTGCTTTGTTTGATTAGCCGTTTTACTGCCGTGTTACAGAAACAATTAAGGTTTGTAAATAAACATTTACAAAATATTTCTGTGTGAATAACTCATTTCACAACGTATATATCTGTGGCGTATAGTCCGGTGCGGCTAATATATGGAAACATTTATTTTTTCCTAAACATTTAGTGGGTGCAGCTTGTATCCTGATGAGCTCTAAAGTCTGAAAAATAGAGTACATATATTTATTTCGACCAAAAATTGATTTCTTAAAAAAATTTATTAAATGTAAGTAATAATGTGGTCAGTCAACCCTTCACAAGGATATCCCCTGATCTAAACCTCCATCCGGGCAAGGAAAAATTAAAAAAACGACAGATGGGGAGAAAAGAAGGCACCCTGAGCGTGGATCGCAGATTTAGAGAACCACTTCCAGGATGACCGGCTGCAGTGGATGTCGAGTGGGTGCAATTATTTAACTGTTAAATTAATATTGTTAAATTAATAGATAAAGTGGGAGTCCAGTCTATGGGGAAACCAACTGACTGTCATGTGTGCTTTTCTAATTCGGTCGTCCGCTTCTTTTTTCTTCTCCTTTGCTCTAACTTTCTCAGTAGGGACGGCTGTAGGGCAGGATTGTGTTGCTCTCTGGCTGTGGGCTGTGAACAAGTGCCATCCAACTGGGGGCGGATGGGGCTCGTAACTCAAGTTATGCTCTCAAGTCAGAGCATAACTGGATATATCATAAATCGATAGCTCGAATCTCAAATTACTCGTAAATTGAGATATTCTCAAGCCGAGTATGCGTCCCTTTCAGTTTGTCCTTGGTTTGCTGCTGTATTCAGGAAGTCGTTGATTGTTCCAGTGTGTTCTTTTGTTGAGCCCTATAAAGTGTTTATACTTTAAGTATTGTACTTATTACACAACAGCTGTTTGATTACCAAATTTGGAAGTGTTGAAATTGACCTGTAAAAAACACTAATGCTAACTAGTAACACGTGTATGGCATATCCAATGTAAGTTAGCATCAAACTAGAGCATTTTTTTTTAATGCATTTCACTTATGTAAATATGTCACAGAGAATTTATTTTGCACTTGATGTGAGTTGTATTGGCATATTTTATTTTTGTATGCTACGTTTCTTTCTTTTTTTAAGTGAAGACTCTCAAATGAAGACAACACGTTGTGTGTCTGCTAAGCTAGCAACAAGAGATGTTAGCGGGAGCAGAACAGACCGCTTGTATAAGAGTTCTTATATGCAGATGCATGGCCGATATAATCCGATACCTGTTTTTTGCTGATATCTGGTCGATATCTGACATTATCTGATCGGGACACCCCTAAATATTACCCACTTGACACACATTTTAGCCATTAAAAGCTCATGTTCATATAAAAAATAAATGAAGAAAAATGCCCTAATTTGGATGCCAAAGCCCAAACTAAGTATAGAAAGATATTGTCTAGAGTACAGAACAGGAATTTTACGTTTAGCGTTGAAGTTTGCATCCGCTATTCTTTATTTGTTGATATTTTTTATTAACAATCTGGAGGGGAATCTCAAGGTTTTGTTTGTATTTATTGGAATTGGTGGCAACTCTAGCCTCTTTTTGGACTTCTTCATCTAAAAGCCTTCAAAATCTCTGACTTTGTCCTTTATTTATTAAAGCAATTATATGGGACCTTTTTTTTCTTCTCGAAAACAAGTAATGTATTCTAGTGTGTTGATTGAAAACTACTTTTCCTCTATTTAGTTAGCTACATATATATTTACTTGAATGGAACATTGCATATTATTTGACATACAATAAATTGAGTGCCATGGTTTCCATCTGTAGATTTAAGTGTGTTCTGCTAATGGATCCATCTAATTCTTGTCCTGTGCTCGTGTAAAAAAAGCGATGCGATTTCAATGCATTTTCACTCAGCAGCAGCAGAGAAGACAATAGGCAATGTTGGGAAATACTTTGGAGATGCTCAGCCACGCTCCAAATTTCGTCGCTCTCATTTAGTCGGCTCACATTCAATATTTCAATGCAGGCCGATGTTCTCCGGCGTCCCTCCTCCTGCTGTCTTTCAGAAAACTCGAGCCTTTATCGGTTTTTGTGAGCAGTGAAAAGGACAAAAAAAAGTAAATAATGCAAACTATCAGAAGAAGATGTTCACGACACGACTGACCTGCACTCTTGGCCTACACAGCAGGCCAATCCCTTATATAAATGTATATATTGTATATATATATATATATATATACATATATATATATATATATATATATATATATATATATATATATATATATATATATATATATATATATATATATATATATATATATATATATATGTATATATATATATATATATATATATATATATATATATATATATATATATATATATATATATATATATATATATATATATATATATATATATATATATTAGATCAATGTGTCTTGATAATTTTTTGGGGACATAATTTGTGTCCACGCCCCCCCTAAGTTTAAATACGATTTATAACAGGCATCCCCAAATTAAACGTCCACAAACGGGCCCACGGGACGTCTCAAGTAAAAAAAAAGTAAACTTTATTTTATTTTTTTATTATTTATTTTTTATTATTTTTTTATTATTATATTGTTGGTGTATATGCCCATATCTGCTGTATTAAATGATATATATATATATATATATATATATATATATATATATATATATATATATATATATATATATATATATATATATATATATATATATATATATATATACACACTACCGTTCAAAAGTTTGGGGTCACATTGAAATGTCCTTATTTTTGAAGGAAAAGCACTGTACTTTTCAATGAAGATAACTTTAAACTAGTCTTAACTTTAAAGAAATACACTCTTGCTAATGTGGTAAATGACTATTCTAGCTGCAAATGTCTGGTTTTTGGTGCAATATCTACATAGGTGTATAGAGGCCCATTTCCAGCAACTATCACTCCAGTGTTCTAATGGTACAATGTGTTTGCTCATTGGCTCAGAAGGCTAATTGATGATTAGAAAACCCTTGTGCAATCATGTTCACACATCTGAAAACAGTTTAGCTCGTTACAGAAGCTACAAAACTGACTTTCCTATGAGCAGATTGAGTTTCTGGAGCATCACATTTGTGGGGTCAATTAAACGCTCAAAATGGCCAGAAAATGACAACTTTCATCTGAAACTCGACAGTCTATTCTTGTTCTTAGAAATGAAGGCTATTCCACAAAATTGTTTGGGTGACCCCAAATTTTTGAACGGTAGTGTATATATATATATCATCATCGGCGACCACTCGAAGCGAGTATGATTGTCCTCTTGTTGACGGGTCTGGTCATCTGTGGGTCCTCAGGTGGCTGTAGAGGACAATCCGTGATCCACAGACTATTGCAGTGGGGGCATATGTACGTGATAGTCGTGGTGGTTGTGGTGGTGTTCTGAGGAGCTGTTTTGGTAGTGAATCTCTCCTTTCTTTGTTGCCTCTTGGTTTCCGTGGCACGGTGGAGGTCCTTTTCTAATTGTGCTGTGCCTTCACGGACCATCCTGCTCCACAAATCCCTCTGGTGGGCAGCCTCCTCCCAGGTGTTAAGGTTGAAGCGGCATTTCTTCAGGTCGATTTTGAGGTTACCTTCCGCCCCCCTTGGGTGCGTTGTCCTTCCGTCAGTTGTCCGTACAACATCTGTTTTGGAAGGCGACTGTCTGGCATGCGTATTACATGGCCTGTCCATCGCAGCTGGTGCCGAATGACAGTTGTAGTGATGCTGGGCATGTTAGCTTCCTTCAGAACACTAATGTTGGTACGCCTTTCTTCCCAGCTAATCCTGAGGATCTTGCGGAGACATCACTGGTGGTACTGCTCCAGGACCTTCAGGTGTCTGCTGTAGGTGGTGCAGCTATCAGCCAGGTAGAGCAGAGTGGGCAGAGCTACAGCTTGATAGACAAGAAGCTTGATGTTGGTCTGGATGACCCGATTCTCAAAAACTATTTTCCTGAGCTTAGCAAAAGCTGCGCTGGCACAACCTATGCGGTGGTGGATCTTGGCATCGATAGCGGCTCTCGTTGAAAGAAGACGGCCAAGATAAGCAAAACGCTCCACGTTTTCCAAGATGTTGTTGTCCACATAAATTGTGGGGGGTTGGGAGGGTGGGTCAGGGGCTTGTTGGTACAGTATCTGAGTCTTCTTTATGTTGATATTCAAGTCCCAGGAGTCGGTACTCTCTGGCAAAAGCATCCAAGATGTTCTGGAGGTCCAACTCAGAATTAGCAACTATAGCATTGTCATCTGCGTACTGGAGCTCAGTAATGGAGGATGTAAGCACCTTGCTTTTTGCCCTGAACCTACTCAGGATGAAGAGCCTGCCGTCTGTCCTGTATATGAACTGGACTCCCTCAGGTAGGTTTTGACTGGTGAGGTGAAGTGTGGCTGAGATGAAGACGGGAGCCGTTTCAGAGCCGCCATGTCCGACTACCGTTGTGGTCATGTCGTCGTGCAACAGATGCAAGATATTCAGATACTTGTCTGGACATCCGATCTTGGAGAGGGCACCCCAGAGGGCAGTTCTGTTCACAGAATAAAAGGCCTTTGTAAGGTCAATGAATGCCATGTATAGTGGCAGGTGTTGTTCCTTACATTTCTCTTGCAGTTGACGAACTGCAAAAATCATGTCCGATGTTCCCCTAGCTCAGGGGTCGGCAACCTTTACCACTCAAAGAGCCATTTTGGCAAGTTTCACAAATTAAAGAAAGTAATGGGAGCCACAAAAAATTTTTTTAAATTTAAAATGAAAAACACTGCATACAAAGCTTCAATGCTTTGTGCTATGTTAACCAGAGGTCTCCGACACACGCACCGGCACGCACTTTAATGTGGAAATTTGATGTTAGTGCAGCCCGCGAGTTTTGAATGAATGGCGCTTGATAGCGTCACGCTTGCCAACCCTCTCATTTTTCCCGGGAGACTCCCGAATATCAGAGCGTGATGACACTGCATTTGGCACCCTCTACAGTCTGCCCTAACAGTGTATCTGCTCGACCACACGTAGAATGCAATTTCAGCTTGCTCACGTAAGTGACAGCAAGGCGTACTAACTCAGCAGCCACACATCTTACACTGACGGTACCAATACCCAGAATCCCATGCAGCCCTAACTCTTCCGCTCAACCAACGCATGGAGAGGGGGGGGGGTTGATGTGTGGGGGGATTTGGTGGTAGCGGGGGTGTATAATGTAGACCGGAAGAGTTAGGGCTGCATGGGATTCTGGGTAATGGTTGTGTTGTGTTTGTGTTGTGTTTATGTTGTGTTACGGTGGGATGTTCTCCAGAAATGTGTTTTTCATTCTTTTTTGGTGTGGGTTCACAGTGTGGCGCATATTTGTAACGTAACAATGTTGAAGTTGTTTGATACGGCTACCGTCAGTGTAAGCTGTGTGGCTGATGAGTAAGTATGCTTTGCTGTCTCCTGTGTGTGCAAGTAATAACAACATGCAACATGTGGCTGGACTGGCACGCTGTATGTAAATGCTATAGAGGACAATTACTGCAGTGCAATTAGAGCACGCCCTTTATTTAGTAATTAGAGTGTAAATAGGATTATTTTTTCCCTGGGAGTAATCTATGAGAGACACTGAGATCCATAAATCTCCTGGGAAAATCGGGGGGGTCGGCATGTATGTAGCTGAGCAGCATCAGAGTGGTCAAGGAGCCGCATGCGGCTCCGGAGCCGCGGGTTGCCGACCCCTGCCCTAGCTGAAGGAAAGCCACACTGGGACTCTGGGAGGATCTCTTCTGACAGCGGCAATAACCAGTTGGCCAAAATACGGGCCAGTATTTTTCCTGTTGTGGAGAGGAGGGAGATGCCTCTGTAGTTGTCACAGTCCGCTGAGATGGCAGCAACTTGTTTTTTTAACCCTTTGTGAGGATTGTGACGGATTCTTCATCCAAACGGAATTATGTGAGCCTCCTGTCCCAGCGAGAGTGGAAATATTACAGAAAGTGTTTGTTTTATTATGGTTAGTTTGTATGTTTAGCACCTAGCAGTGCTAGCTGATGCTATAGTGTCACAATAAAGATGCATCCGTTTACTTTGCTTCTAAAACTTCCTCTTTGTGTTCGGGCTCAAAGTAATCGTTATTGGCACTCACAAAATCTGCTTAATTAGCATTGTTGTTGATGGGGAAGGGATCTGTGGTTCCTCATTATCTCTCAAAATGGCTGGGGAATCTCCGTGAGATTGATACTATTTTGATTATATCTATTTACTGACAAACTTTTGTCTTTAGGTGTCAAAAATCATATATATATGATAACAGCTTCAATATAGAGGCAACTTGTTTTTCCACTCTACTGCTACTTTAAATAACTTTCATGGTCAATAAATAGTAATTGTCCGAAAGGGCTGCATCGTCGTCTTCTACAACATTTCGTGTCTTGAGCCTCCATTGAGTACCCTTCCGTGCATTGCCTAGCTTTTCTAAAGACAGTTCTTTATTGCATCACATTAGGTAGCGCAGATAAGGTTTTAGTGTAGTGAGAGGGTAAGAACAAGTGGCCGAATGTAGAAACAAAGTAGGACAAGGAAGTAGATGATTGGTTATTGTCTAATATGTCGTTTACCGATGTAATTATGGACATTTTTGAGTGAAGATCCGGCTATGTGCAAGCTGTGTTGTATCCTCTCTTTAAACCACGGCTTTGAAGCTGAGGTATCAGATGCTGTGCGCTTTGAGGCCTGCATGCTCAGCGCGGCAATCACTGTTCACATAAAATCCATAATCAAGAACCCGGCGCTTCAGGTCCATGCCTTATTATGCTGACACCCAAGATGGCCGTTTTACACCTTGTCAATGTTACCCCAGTGACTCGAAGGCTTTGCCATTTACTAGTTTTCTTAAGCGCTTTCATTTGAATTTGCACAGTGCATGGTCACTTTTACAGAAATCGACCCTAAAACGCCTGCCAGAGAGAAAGTATCTCATCAAAATTGCAACAGCTGTACGGTTTGAAGTGGTCGTATATAAGCCAGCGTTGACACGCTGCGGAAATGAAAAGTGACACAACATGAAGGGTTCGATCCAAATAAAAGATTTACTTGGATTTTATCTGGGTAGTGTGTTTTCAGACAAGAACACACGTTAACTTTTCTGTGCTTTCTAGAGAGTAAAAAAACTGCTAGCAAGAGGCGTATTTGACTATCCCGCCTATAAATCCATCCATCCATCTATCCATCTTCTTCCGCTTATCCGAGGTTGGGTCGCGGGGGCAGCAGCCTAAGCAGGAAAGCCCAGACTTCCTTCCCCCCAGCCACTTCGTCCAGCTCCTCCCGGGGGATCCTGAGGCATTCCCTGGCCAGCCGGGAGACATAGTCTCCCCAACGTGTCCTGGGTCTTCCCTGTGGCTTCCTACCGGTCGGACGTGCACTAAACACCTCCCTAGGGAGGCGTTCGGGTGGCATCCTGACCAGATGCCTGTACGACCTCATCTGGGTCCTCTCTAAGGGCGAGCCCCCCCACCCGGCGGAGGAAATTAATTTGGGCCGCCTGTACCCGTGATCTTGTCCTTTGTAAGGATGGGAACGTATATTGACCGGTAAATTGAGAGCTTTGCCTTCCGGCTCAGCTCCTTCTTCACCCCGACGGATCGATACAGCGTCTGCATTGCGTAATAACCTTTCCTGCGTGGAGAGGTTATTAGGTGACCACAGATAAGGCGCTAGCTGTTCAAAGTCGGGACCCGGGATAGACCACTCATCTGTGCATCAGTTGGGGATGTCTCTGCACTGCTGACTTGTCTCCACTCAAGATGATCCCCTGCTGGCCCATTATGGACTGGACTCTCACACTATTAACTAGATCCACTCGACGTCCATTGCACCAGGGGGGAAGGGGATCCCCACATCTGCGGTACCCTCCAAGGTTTCACATTGTATCCCATTGGGTTGAGTTTTTTCTTGCCCTGATGTGGGATCTGAGCCAAGGATTTTGTTGTGGCTTGTGCAGCCCTTTGAGACACTTGTGATTAAGGGCTATATAAATAAACTTTGATTGATTGATTTGATTGAAGATGCCACACCGATCCGCCTGTCGATCTCGCGATCCACTCTGCCTTCACTCTTTAACAAGACTCCGAGGTACTTGCATTTCCTCCACATGGGCCAAGATCTCCTCCCCAACCCAGAGATGGCACTCCACCCTTTTCCGGGCGAGAACCATGGACTCGAACTTGGCCTATAATATTCTCTAAAAAAACCTCCAAAAACTAGTGATGTGCGCAGATTGATACTGAATTATCGATACCAGATATTTATGCTATTATCGATTCGCAAATCAAAAACATTGATACTTCAGTTATTTGAGATAATGTATATCATTACCAGGACCAGGCTATAAAAAAGTAACTAAAGCAGGGCTTTTCAACTACAAAATGAAAAGGGAAGCAGATTCCTGAGCCGAAGATCTCAGGTGCCGGACATCAAAATTTGGATGTTTCTTTAGAAAGTGCTTCCGCAGATTATATTTCTTTGAGACTGCGTTGACTTATTTACAAAGTAAACACATCAGCTTTCACACTGCACTGTCAATAAGTTTATTATTCTGCCCTCGCTACTCGTTTCCAGCGTGTGCAGCTCGACAGATAGTTAACAGCATGAAGTAACAAAAACTTTTTTAAAAGGATGTTCCTTCTTTTTAATTATTTTTCCTTCTCAGTTTTATGTCTTTACACGTCTTCCCTTATTTAGGTTTGTATGACTGAAAATATGAACATTACAAAAGTATAACATACATTGCATATTCTATTTAAATAATGTCCATTGTATATATTATGTAAATAAAATAGAAGGTTTAGTATTAATACACACAGCAAACATTGCACACACGTGGTTCAACACAATCAAACGTAAGGTTTAGCTTTATTGCCCTCTGCTGGTCAAATTCAGCGCTACATGTAATTAACCAGTTTTGATCGCCAAAAACAACACGAGTACAAAAGACATTGCAAAGTCAGCAATTTTATTACATTCATACTTTGTTGTCAAAAGTCAGATTTTCACGATTCATTTGCAGTAGATTGTTTTCAGGGTCAATAGTGCCATCATCTTTTACTCACTCACTGCTGCATCATTGTGACACAGAGGCTTAACTTTTGCCTCCTGTGGATGGCGGGGGTACTGCATACATGAATAGTTTCATCAAGACTATTAGGGTTTTATTTACATGTTCAGTATTTTCACTATTACATGTTCATGTAACTGAATTGTGAATTACTTGTTATGTTAATAATGGTTGTAAATCATATATTTAATCTAATTATTTTATCGTTTTACTAATTTCTCTTTTTTTATGGTTCCATACACATTTTCGGGCATTTTTTATGATTTTTGTCCTGTTTTTTCTGTTGTATTAGCTTGACTATATTATCATTCACGTCACTACCTCAATATACATACTTACATACATACATACATACACACAATATATATAAATAAATGTCTCTGTATTGTATTATTTATGCTATGAGATATGTTATTTGAAATACGCAAATTTAAAAACTTTTAGGTATATTTGCACAAAAGTACCATCCTGAATTTTACTTGATATCGAATGTGAAAGAAAATCATTGGTATCGCACATACCTACCAAAAACCTCTAAGTATGTTTTATATACATTTATGAAAATATGTCATATTCACTGTATTTTACTCATTTTAAACATTACCACAACCTCTTTCACAGAGTACATAGCAACTAACGCTACTTCCGTCAACAACAACCTCCACTTATCACAGCAGACAACGTCAACTGCTTTGGACCAAATGGTGATCCAGAACTTTATCTTTTTGAGCCTGAATATAAGGAGGATGAGACACAAGTTTTAGAAACTGTGTGCTTAACAGATCCAGCTATAGCGAAGAAACACTAAGCATCATGTGTCACTGCGGCGTAAAAGTAGTTTCTCCGGGTTAGCTCCTACAATAGCTTGGTTAATATGCAGGTCCCGGCATGTAAACGGAGCGTTATTGGCAGTTTTTGGGTGTTTTATAGGCAAAATAGCAGAAACCCCACTACCTGCATTGTTAGCCGCTTCGTGCTAGCAGTTTTTCACTATCGAGAAGGCACAGAAAAGGGGAAGATATTTGTTTTTGACTCACATCGGGGTTGTAGATGTAGAGCAAAATGAGAAAAGGAGCACATTTTTCTTTTAAAGATGATGGCCTGTTCTGCAGAGTTGGAATGAAATGAGTGACTGTTCATTATCGGGGCTTTCTGACACTGAGCCATGTCCGCATTGCTCTGTTGACTCAGAAGATTAGCTCGGCAAGCACTAAAGCTAATCTAGCTGTTATGGTTGTGTGTGTGTGTGTGTGTGTGTGTGTGTGTGTGTGTGTGTGTGTGTGTGTGTGCGTGTGTTTAAATGTGTATTTGTATTTTTTTACTGCAGATCGCTGAACTGATAGGGACTTTGGGGGGGGGGGGGGGGGGGGTTAAGGGTATCACCAGATGGGCAGTGAACTCATCTCATGTCTAGAGGAAGAGTGAGCTAGTGCTGCTCTTAAATTGTGTTGGCACCGCTTATAATTTTTGTTTGATTAGACGTATTTGCCGGACTATAGAGCGCACCACAAAAAAAAACATAAAAATAAATCCATATATTAGCCGCACCGGACTATAAGCCGCAGATATATACGTTGTGAAATGAGTTATTTACACAGAAACATTCTGTAAATGTTTATTCACATACCTTAGTTGTTTAAACGGTGTCTGTAACACAGCAGTAAAACGGCTGGTCAAGCAAAACAGAAGTCCTCGTCATGGACCCGCTAGCTGCGGAAGCTAGCTCTCTAATCAGCTAAACAGACTCAATAACTCCACGGTGACGTTTTGGTGAATTTACTGAGGAAATTGTAAAACTGAAACAATACATAAATGATGCCATTGTACACTACCGTTCAAAAGTTTGGGGTCACATTGAAATGTCCTTATTTTTGAAGGAAAAGCACTGTACTTTTCAATGAAGATAACTTTAAACTAGTCTTAACTTTAAAGAAATACACTCTATACATTGCTAATGTGGTAAATGACTATTCTAGCTGCAAATGTCTGGTTTTTGGTGCAATATCTACATAGGTGTATAGAGGCCCATTTCCAGCAACTATCACTCCAGTGTTCTAATGGTACATTGTGTTTGCTCATTGGCTCAGAAGGCTAATTGATGATTAGAAAACCCTTGTGCAATCATGTTCACACATCTGAAAACAGTTTAGCTTGTTACAGAAGCTACAAAACTGACCTTCCTTTGAGCAGATTGAGTTTCTGGAGCATCACATTTGTGGGGTCAATTAAACGCTCAAAATGGCCAGAAAAAGAGAACTTTCATCTGAAACTCGACAGTCAATTCTTGTTCTTAGAAATGAAGGCTATTCCACAAAATTGTTTGGGTGACCCCAAACTTTTGAACGGTAGTGTAAGTTAATAATAATAACACAGACACTTGTAGACGTGTTAGCATATTAGCTAATGCTAACGATGCTAGCTTCATTACACGTACAAATATGCATGAAAACACTCCTATAGACATCACACCTATGGGACGGTTTAGTAAGTATGAATTGTTTTAGTTGTATTGTAAAACTTACAAACGTTGCTTGGAGTGATGAATGAAATCAGAATCAGAATCAGAAATACTTTATTAATCCACGAGGGGATATTACAATTTTCAGCACAATCCCATTCAATGTCAGACAAACATTACAGGGAGACAGAATAGGATCGCTGACGGGTCTGCCATTTTCCGGTGCCCCTTACAAAAAAGGTCAGATGCAGGTAAACAATGGTGGGGGGGGGGAGGAAAAAAAATACGGTCTAAGCCTGGGCCCCTGGAGAGGGGGTCCAGACTGAGGCCAAGGGAAAAAACAACTAATAGCCATAGGACACATCCCTCTTACATGTGTGTAAGAGGGAAACATCAAAGAACACAAAGGACATTAACAACATTAAAAGAGAAGAGCTTATGCAACCAGCCACTTCAACATACAGCTATGAATAAAAAGTAAAGGAAACATATACACTGTGGTGGCCTCTGCGGTGTTCCACGCCATCGTCTGCTGGGGTGGGGGGAGCATGGCCAGAGACAGGAGCAGACCAGACAAAGCAACCAAGAGAGCCGACTCCACTCTCGGCCGCCCACTAACTCGGCCAGTGTCCAGTCCGCATGGATGAGCGAGGATGCGTCTAAGGCAGGGGTGTCAAAGTCAAATGGACGGAGGGCCAAATAAAAAATTTAGCTACAAGCCGAGGGCCGGACTGTTCGAATGTTCATTGAAAAATTTTTAAATGACGCATATAGTCTAGTGAACCTAATTGAACCTACTGAAAACCTAACAAATATATTCCAATATGATCAGATAAATAAAGCAATATTTTCTTATGGCTCTGTCAGTAATCTTTAATTTTCAACAGACACAAAAGACAAATTTCCTTTATATAAAAATCCCCATAACATGAACATTAAATGAAAGAAACCGGTATTCAAGGCACCATCAGTAGCCTATATTTTCTATTTTAGCAAAAGTGGGCTAAATTTACTTCAAAGAAAAAAACAATAATAGCAATTTTCTATCATCCACTCAACTGAAATATTTTTTAAAATATAATTAAATTGAAATACAATAAAATAAAGTGCAAAAATCTATAAATCAAAAACAACACTTTGTTTAAGGAGAAGTAACATGCAGTGAAAACAAATATTAAGCTTTAACTTTTAAACTTGAATTGAGTAAAAACTCTAAATATGTGATTGCACAGTAATGTTCACATTAAACCCCCCTCCTCCCTCCGTGGGAGGGAGGCGAGTTGGGTGCCCGAAACCCCCCGCTGGTTTCGGCCCGCCCCTTGGCGCGCGTGGCACGGCGGGCTCCGCGACCCGACGGCTGGCCCTCGTGGCTTGACGGCGGGCGCGTCCCGACGGGCCGCGCGTAGGTGTCAAACGCAGAAGTCTCAGGGCCTCGTGGTGAGGGGGTGGCCTGCGGGTTTCGGCCCGCTTGACCCCCCCGCTCCGCTTGGCGCGCGCGGCACATGACGGGTTCCGCCACCGACGCTCGGGCTGCAGCCCGACGGTGGTGCGGGCCCGGCGGTGACGCGCGGTTTGGGGAAACAAAGCAGAAGTCTCAGGGCCTCGGGGCCGGGTTTCGGCCCGCCCCCTTGGCGCGCGTGGCACGGCGGGCTCCGCGACTGACGGCCGGGCTGCAGCCCTTCGGCCGGCAGGCGCGTCCCGGCGGGCCGCTCGCACCCTTTCGGAACCTTGGACCGGCATCCGCTTGGTGCGTGTAAAAGATCTGCGGTCTAAAAAAAAAAAAAAAAAAAAAAAAAAAAAAAAAAAAAAAAAAAAAAGATCTGCGGTCTGCGGGCCGGTTCTAATAATAAATCAAGATCATCCCAAGGGCCGTAAAAAACCTTCTCGCGGGCCGGATATGGCCCGCGGGCCTTGACTCTGACATATGTGGTCTAAGGAGACCGAGGTGTCTGATACCTGCTCATTCAGCTAAGACACTGTGAAGCCTGTCCGTCCCGGCGCTCAGTGCTAGCTCCGCAGCCCTGTCTCTTCATCTGCATCTCCTCCAGTCTCTCCAAACGGACTCTGGTGTGGCAAAGACCCAGCAGCTGGTCTCCATGGCCAAAAGGCTCCCGGGAGGCAGATCCAGAAGTCCACAAAAAAGCACCACAGAAGTCACGAAAGTGCCACCCCTTGTCACAAAGGGTCCCCAACCAAAAGGCAAAAAAAAATATATACATACAGTATATATAATAACACATGAAAACAAGAGGGAAACACAAAAGGATGAGACCAGAGCACAGAGCTCCTGCAACAGTAGCGGCGGCATCTTGGAAAAAAAAGAATCCACGCTTTGGACGGCTAGAAGACGAAACAGCATTTCTACTTCCAGTTGAAAGCACTTAAAGGACAAACTCGTCTAAGAGATGGCGCCATAGCACAAACAATAACACACCTTTTCAGTGAATTTGCTTGTTTTATTTTAAAAAGACATGCATGGCCTTCAGCAAAGAAAAAAACATAAAATAGCCGCGCCATTTTATAAGACGCAGTGTGCAAAGTCTAGAAAAAAAAAATCAGCTTTTGGTTAGTATTTTTATTTTTTTCTCACAAATTTTTTTGATAACTCTAAATGTCTTTAATTCGCCTCAACATTGATCCATGTCTAGTGTAGTTATAAAGGTCTTAACTCATTCTCTTTCTATGCCACATCAATGTGGAATGCGCTCCCAACAGGTATAAAAGAAAGGGCATCTCTATCCTCCTTCAAAACCGCAATAAAAGTTCACCTCCAGGCAGCTACAACCCTAAACTAACACCCTCCCCGGATTGCTAATAATCAAATGTAAACAATCAAATGCAGATACTTTTTCTTTTTCTTATGCCTTCTGATCTCTCTCTCTCTCTGTCTCTCTCTCTCTCTCTCTCTCTCTCTCTCTCTCTCTCTCTCTCTCTCTCTCTCTCTCTCTCTCTCTCTCTCTCTCTCTATGTCCACTACTTGATGTCCATACCCCCCCCCCCCACACCCCTGATTGTAAATAATGTAAATAATTCAATGTGATTATCTTGTGTGATGACTGTATTATGATGATAGTATATATGATAGTATATATCTGTATCATGAATCAATTTAAGTGGACCCCGACTTAAACAAGTTGAAAAACTTATTCGGGTGTTACCATTTAGTGGTCAATTGTACGGAATATGTACTTCACTGTGCAACCTACTAATAAAAGTCTCAATCAATCAATCAATCATGTGGTCACCCTACACACTCTTTAAAATAAAAACATCAAAAAGATAATATTATATTCATGTTAGCTTTTAAGAAAGCTATCAATTAGCACTGTAGTTGCAAGCTAATGATTAGCAGTGCAAGTTACCAGGTAGTGATTAGCGCTTTAGTTGCCAGCTACCAATTGGCGGTACTATACTGTATTATTTGACGGTATTATATTAGTTTTGAACAATAACAAGGTATCTCATGGACCAGTTTAATTATACACACATTTTATACAAGTTATATTAGTATCTGGTTGCCGCTACACCTCTCCATCAGTTTCCTTGGGCTTGAAAACATTTCAAACCCGTGCTCTACAGGTACTTATTTCTGGGAAAGTTTGGGGTTCATTGAAACACTTGAATATTTATTTTAAATCCTGGGTAGGCTAATTGATAACCGTGCCTGCAGTGGCACATTTTTGCAATTGAGGCAACACGGCGTGTACTTCTTGGCTGTAACCTCAGCGTTCGTACGGGTGCTTAAAAACCTTGAAAATGCTTGGATTTTAATGTTGTGTTTTCAATGTTTGAAAAATGCTTGAATTTTGGGTGAAGTGTTTGGAAATGTTCATCGTATTTCTCGGCAGTCTGACTCAATAGGCTAATTATAAAATGGGGAAAAATAAAATTTGATTCCTGAAAAATGAAAGCTACACGCTTGATCTGTTGGCTTTGCACGAGCCCTTTCATTAGGTTATTGTCATGCCATATACGGCTCTGTGTCGCCCCCAAGAGGACGGTGGTGCATTGGTCCATGTCGTTTTAATGAACATTGGATGGAAAATGACAAATGCAAACTTGGACCAAATCCACATGTAGCCTGCTGCAAAGTATGCAAAAAGGAGATCCAACATGGTCCGATGTATTTTTTGCTCCATTATTTTGGTTGTCTACTTAACTTGTCTGCCTACCTCAGTTAAAGCAAACAAGTTACATTTTGTCGTTTTGGTTAATTGCATTAAAATGGTTACATTATTGGACTTGTTTGTACTGTGAAGGTCATGTAATGTATCATTTGTAACCTTTTTCGCAACTTATATTAATGTGGATTCAGGAGATTCAGGAACCTCGGATTCAGGAGAAAAAGTGCGCTTTTCGTCCTGGTCGTGGAACTGTGGACCAGCTCTATACTCTCGGCAGGGTCCTTGAGGGTGCATGGGAGTTTGCCAAACCAGTCTACATGTGCTTTGTGGACTTGGAAAAGGCATTCGACCGTGTCCCTCGGGAAGTCCCGTGGGGAGTGCTCAGAGAGTATGGGGTATCGAACTGTCTGATTGTGGCGGTCCGCTCCCTGTATAATCAGTGTCAGAGCTTGGTCCGCATTGCCGGCAGTAAGTCGGACACGTTTCCAGTGAGGGTTGGACTCCGCCAAGGCTGCCCTTTGTCACCGATTCTGTTCATAACTTTTATGGACAAAATTTCTAGGCGCAGTCAGGGCGTTGAGGGGATCCGGTTTGGTGGCTGCAGAATTAAGTCTCTGCTTTTTGCAGATGATGTGGTTCTGATGGCTTCATCTGGCCAGGATCTTCAGCTCTCACTGGATCGGTTCGCAGCCGAGTGTGAAGCGACTGGGATGAGAATCAGCACCTCCAAGTCCGAGTCCATGGTTCTCGTCCGGAAAATGGTGGAATGCCATCCCCGGGTTGGGGAGGAGACCCTGGGCCAAGTGGAGGAGTTCAAGTACCTTGGAGTCTCGTTCACGAGTGAGGGAAGAGTGGATCGTGAGATCGACAGGCGGATCGGTGCGGCCTCTTCAGTAATGCGGACGATGTATCGATCCGTTGTGGTGAAGAAGGAGCTGAGCCGGAAGGCAAAGCTCTCAATTTACCGGTCGATCTACGTTCCCATCCTCACCTATGGTCATGAGCTTTGGGTTATGACCGAAAGGACAAGATCACGGGTACAAGCGGCCGAAATTAGTTTCCTCCGCCGGGTGGCGTGGCTCTCCCTTAAGATAGGGCGAGAAGCTCTGCCATCCGGGAGGAGCTCAAATAAAGCTGCTGCTCCTCCACATCGAGAGGAGCCAAATGAGGTGGTTCGGGCATCTGGTCAGAATGCCACCCAAACGCTTCCCTAGGGAGGTGTTTCGGGCACGTCCGACTGATATGAGGCTACAAGGAAGACACAGGACACTTTGGGAAGACTATGTCTCCCGGCTGGCCTGGGAACGCCTCGGGATCCCCCGGGAAGAGCTGGACAAAGTGGCTGGGGAGAGGGAAGTCTGGGCTTCCCTGCTTTGGCTGCTGCCCCCGCGAGCCGACTTCGGATAAGCAGAAGAAGCTGGATGGATGGATAGATATTAATGTAGAACAGTTTTGTTAATAAATGAGTGAAATTGACATTTTGAGGGTGCGTGTATTTATATCACATTATGCAGTTTACAAGCACAAATACGGTGTCAATTCGTGCTGTTCGATGTCATTGAGTGCTGTAAGTAAGAAAAATAACAAGAAATTTGAAAAACAACACAAATGAAGACACGTTTGCAAACACCAATGACATTGAATAGTCTACAGAAACACTGCTTCATTTTCCATGCTCCATTCAGTTAATGATAACTGCTGGTTCAATGTTAGGCTTAGGTTTTAGCAGATTTTCAGTATTTTTCCTACAGACAGCAGTTAGTGACCTCAAACAACAGGGCTATGGATTGAATCACACTGGTTTTCGCCTTTTGAAGGGTACTGGAAAAACTGGAAAATGTATCTTGAAAGTACTTAAAAAGTTATTTTTTTATTGTTTCAGTTTCACAAATTCCTCATTAAATTCACCAAAAAGGTCACCGTGGAGTTATGGAGTCTGTTTAGCTGATTGGAGAGCTAGCTTCCGCAGCTAGTGGGTCCAGGATGATGACTCCTGTTTTGTTTGACCAGCCGTTTTACTGCCGTGTTACAGACACTGTTTGTCATTTAAACTCCTTTTAACAGCACACATTTTCTATTCTCTGCTAAAACAGAAATGAAAATGATAATATTAAAAACAATGATAAAAAGTCATAATCTTACATCGTTTTTTTTTGCATGAGTATTATTTCCAGCAGGAGTTCAATACCTGTGATCTTCTTTTGTGCTTTATTTCTTCTTCTCTTTTTTTTTTGTACCCGAAAGTCTTCAATCATCTGTTCTGTGTACGTCTGCAGTTCTTATAACCCCTAAAGTGCCCAAGGTGTCAATTTAAGGAACATTTCTATACACCGCCTGTGCTTACTCTGAAGCCCGCTCTGCACATCTGAAGGCATTTTTTCAATTGTATGTCGGCGCTCGTATGTTCTAAATGTTTTTATTTTCTTTTAATCAACCACCAGTTTGTGTGTCTTGCTTCACATCAGACCAAATAATAATTCTGATCTGCTGCACCGCATGGATTTCCTTTTTTTCCAATCATTAATTTCTAATCATTCATCTTCGGGATAACGATCTTTGGAGTTAGGATCGTTGTGACGTGTCAGTGAAGGTCAGCCGGTATTGAAATAAACGACAAGTCGAGCGAGGCGTCTGTTTGTGCTGCAAAGAATTCCAGCAAGGTTGTCTTGCATTTTTGTGTTTATGAAACATCAGTAAGTTGCAGTGCAGCTTTTCACTCCAAATCTTAACACGTTTATTGTTGGTGTGTGTTTGTTCTATGATTACATTTCTCAACATCACATTTCAGAATATGCTTAAATCCCACCAATTATGCATTTCTATGGTAGTATTGTTGTAGCAAAATTAGCATTAATCATATTCACGTGTGTTTGTACTAATGTGTGTGTCTGTATAACCATCTGTGTGTGTAATCAGACGCGCATGTGTGTGTTTTAAGTTGTCTGTCCATTGTTTGTGTGTAAAAAATTACTTATCTGTCCGTATTATTATTTGTCAGTGTCTATAAAATTATCTCTGTCCGTATTATGATTTGTCTATGTGTAAAAAATTATCTATCTGTCCGTGTCATGATTTATCTGTGTGTAAAAAATATCTATCTGTCCGTATTATTATTTGTCTGTGTGTAAAAAAATATCTCTCTGTCCTGAATAAGATTTGTCTGTGTGTTAAACATTATTTATCTGTCCATACTATGATTTGTTTGTGTTAAAAATTATCCATCTGTCCTAATTATGATTTGTCTGTGTGTAAAAATATGTCTATCTGTTCGTATTATGATTTTTCAGTGTGTAAAAAATTATCTCTCTGTCCATAATACAATTTGTCTGTGTGTAAAAAATTATCTGTCCGTATTATGATTAGTCTGTGTGTAAAAAAAAACAACATCTATCCGTCTGTATTATTTGTCTGTGTTAAAAATATATCTGTCCGTTTGTATTATGATTAGTCTGTGTGTAAACAATTATCTATCATCTGTATCATGATTTATCTGTGTGTAAAAAAAATATGTATCTGTCCGTAAACAAACGCGCGTTCGTATTTAGACCCTCTATTAGCTGTCTTTTTAAATGTGACTTTTGCATTTCAAAAATGCACTTCCTCATGCTCACCACAAGTCGGCGCCTTGCAGTCACTACTCACATGAATTAGTTGTAGCGAACACAGGACGCACTCACTATGTTGTTGTTGATGAAAGTAGTGTTTGTTCCATGAAATCATTACGCCCAGGAAAGAAGTTCTGGTAATGCTTAAAAGACATGAACGTGCCTGTTACTACATGATATACTGTATGTACTTACAGCATGTATATAAAATGATTATGGAGTTTTTTTAGAACACTTTATAGGCGGAATCCACACTGTACACTCCTCATTACCTGCATTGTTAGGCACTGTTTGCTAGCATTTTTTTTTTTTTTAAACTATTTTAATTTCCTGACTTTTGAGCGCACCCATTAATTTTAGAAGAAAAAAAGATTTTTTCTTCATAATAGCTGCACCAGACTATAAGCCGCAGATATATACGTTGTGTAATGAGTTTTGTTTTGTTTTGTAAATGTTTATATACATACTTTGTTTGTAACTATATATATATATATATATATATATATATATATATATATATATATATATATATATATATATATATATATATATATATATATATATATATATATATACTTACATACATATACACAGTCTATACATATACATGTGTGCATATTATATTAATGTAATAGATATATAATTAATATTTTGTATAATTGGATATTAAAAGTTCGACTTCTACCTTGTTTACTTCCGTGACGACTTCCTTAAAGTTTTGTAATCAATTAGAAATATCAAGCAGCTAAAATGTGCCAAACATGGATAAGTGTGGAGAGTGTTTTGCAATGTTCCCATCATGCTTTGGAATGGATGTAAATGGGTGTAATTTAGAATGTTTTATGGTGCATGGAGGTTTTTTTTTTTAATGATGTCCACAGAATTCAGTGAGCATGTTGTGCTATGTGTGACCGTGTGTGTTGACTTTTTGTGTTGGTGGGATTTCTTTTTTTTGCACCATGACTAGGGAAGGTTGTTTGCATTAGGTCATATAAGTATAACTGCGCGTTGGATTGTTCAGAGCATAAGTAAAGATCATGGCCCTGAATTGCTCGCATTACCCCATAAATGGCGATATAATAGCAACATCAAAACTGTCAGCCTATTAAAATGTTTGCAACCTCCCTATGACTAAGATGCCTTACAAAACTCATGACGTTTTGCGGGCCAAATTGACGACATCAGCTGGCCGTAGTTAGGACACACATGGTTTAAAACATAAAATTATAAAAAAAAAAACTCCAAAGACATTGTACGTTATATCTTTGCTGTCTCTTTTTTAGAAGTGTTTTTTAGGCTCAGGAGGGTGAGTGGCTATCACATAATTGGAATGCTTGTGACTCCTTCAGAGGCAATAGCAAAATCCTCCAGCAAGACCTCCAACCCTTAATTGCTCCCTACGAGCAGGGAGGTGTAGCCTCCGCCATCTCGACATGCTCGTGTTTGTGAATGTGCAGATGGGGCAACATTACACGTTGCTGTGTTGAGGTGCTACCAAAGTTATCTAAACCAAATTGCTTAATTTATATCCGTCATGAGTAGTTTTGCATGCCCGTTCAAATGATGTCTACCCCAGCCGTGCCGAGAGCAAGATGTGTTGTTTTGTTTTTGAAGAGTTTAGACGCAAAAACAGACGTCTCGGTTTTCCTTGTTTTGAGCAAATCAGTGTGTTTTTGTGGAGCTTTTTTTGTAAAACGGCCATCCTGTTGATGTGCATTGCATGTGAATCGTTGTAACAACCAAACAGATTTGAGAAATGCACATTTATTACACATTTTGCAGCAAAAACAAATAACTCCAAACAAGGTTCCTTTGTAAAAACAGAGTACCGTATTTTTGGACTATAAGGCACTCTTAAAATCCTTTCATTTTCTCAAAAATCAACAGTGCACCTAATGTATGTATTATTTCTGGTTGTGCTTACCGACTTGAAGAAATTTTATTTGATACTTGTTGTAATGATAAGCGTGACCAGTAGATGGCAGTCACACATAAGAGATACGTGTGGCCTGCAGGTTGACACCTGTTCAATAAATGATGCCAGTAAACAACACCAAAATGTTGATGCTTCATTGAGAATATAGAGCATTACACACGGCGCTCAAAAATCTGTCAAAATGTTTTAGTACGACTTTGGTAAGCTATGAAGCCGCACCACTTGATGGATTGTCGGAACATTATGGCTACCCTAGTCAGACGTACTGCGCTTCAACATATGGGTATTATTATGTTGTGTATATGAGGACCCCAAAACGGCACCTATTAGGAGACACATTATCTGGCATTTTGTTTTGCAATATTCTGCAAAACCAACCTTTCTTACCTATTGGTACCTGCTGATGTGTATTTGGGATCTGCATAAGTCCCGAAAATGGGCACGCGTCCGCCATTGTATTCCGCGCCGTAGTCAATAAACTTCTTTTTTTTCCTCTATCCTCTTGTTTTGGGCATTCATCCTCTGCTGTTGCCATTTGTAATACAAAGTAGCGTTAAGTTCTAACTTATATTTGTCAGTAGACTCGCTATGGAAGCGCTAAAAATACCGGTACAACAAAGATGACGGAGAGAAGACGCAGTCAGAGTGGAGGCACGTAAATAAAACCGCCCACTAAACAATGCATCCTGAAGAGACGGTCAGTAAGTGACTTGAAGATGGTCTGTAAAACATAATGTGTGCAACATTTTGACCAAAGAACCACCATTACATGTTATGTAGACCACACATAAGTCTTTTAAATGTAGAAAAAAATCATAATATAACTCCTTTAATTCGCCTTATAATCTTGTGCGCCTGAATAGACCTGAATAGACCCGCTCATCGGCAGTGCGCCTTATAATCCAGTGCGCCTTATGGTCCCAAAATATGGTAATCCTATATGGTGCCAGCCTGGCTCTAAAAAAAAGTGAAAATTGATCAGGTTTTCCAGAGGAAGGCTTATTCCATCACTTTAATGAATTAATTCAATTTTTTTCTAAACACATTTTTAGGTGATCCCTAGACAGGGCAGTCCAGGGTTTATTTACATCATGACATTATTACATTTACAGCTACGTCACAAGACAACAAGAGCAGAATTAACACTTCATTAAGAGTGGAGTGGCTACACAGGTACCCTGTACATTAGGTACACAGGCAATAGACAGGATTTCCACTCAATGCGGAATGGCCGCGGACCGGTTTCGCCGTTCTGTTGCGGCTCCGTCGTGCAGCGAAATATACTTTTACGAGATATCGCAAATCGGCACATGTGACAAGGGAAGTAGTAATAAAGAAAACCACAAAACTTTTAATTTTGTCCTTCCAGAGAAGCAGAAGCAAGCAAACTCGGTCCTGACACTTTATTTTTGGCAGCAAGCAACAATACAACTTCCATCCCTGGCGAGCGTGTCACACAACCAGTCCTCTGCTTTCCCGGTCTCCGTATCAGCTGATATTTGACACAGGCCCCCAAGTCCCCATTTAGCTGCCCGACATATGCCTGTACATTATTCTTTAATTTTGGACCTCTGCAATCAGCATGTCCTCATCCATTTGTATCAACAAGATGAAATTAAGTCTGAAAACCTTTGACAAGTTGACTTCATGTTTAGGACCTTTCAAAGTGTAAAGTGCGATCTGTCTTGAAAACGGAGCATTTTATTTTGAAAGTGAACCTGATACTTTATTTTGTGTTTGTGCATGACTTCCTGTCCAGATATTAGCAAAATTGAACAGATTTGTTGTGGCGTCCGGCAAAAATAGAAGCTTTGCAGATATTTAGTGCTGTAATGGCGGTGTTTCCACAGGCGGTGGAAACAGATACATTGACTTGAATAAACGGCCGTTCCGCATTCAGTGGAAATTCGGGGTCAGATTTATCAGGACAGTTTCTCTTTTTGCACCCAGTAGGCGAGGGCACCACACACTCACTGATTTCATCGAAATTACTAATTATTGATGCTTGGATTTAGTAACAAAAAGACACAAAGCAAACGAACATGAGCGCTGATGTTGGATGACATCATCAAATTTCAATGCACTGATTGGCCCTGACGGATTTGTCAGTTTGTCCTGCTCTTCACTGTTGAATATTCCGTCAGTTCAGAACGGGTTCTGAACTAAGACGGAATATTCAACAGTGAAGTGCGAAAGATGAGTCGCTTTTGCGGGAATTTGATTTTACCATGGAGGGTTCCAGGTAGAGAAACGGTCTATTCCCAGGGCATTCAATCAATCGCAACTGGACCAAACCAAACAGTCCAGTTGCGATCGATTGAACGACCTGAGAATACAATGACCTGGATGGATGAGAAGGTCCAAAGACGTGGAAACTATCTAGCGCAGGGGTGTCAAACAAACAGGTTTAATCTTGCCCGCCGTCTGCGAGATGCGTTTGCTAAGTGTAAAAAAAGTGAAACTGCTGTTCCAAATGTGTCCACTGGAAGTCGCTATAGCAATTCTGTCAGGCAAGCGAATGGTATACAGCGGGGCCAAGCAAGAGGTAAACAGTAAAGTGTGGCTATGACTCCTCCCCTTGGAAACAAATGAAACCTAAAACCTGCTGTTTTACGTCTTCTGCTTCGACCACATCATTGCCCCAGAATGTCTGTCAAAAAAGAAAAGTGGACGCAGCGTCTAACTCAACCCTCTTGAATAGTTTCTACTTCCGTTTCTTATGGCTTGTTGATTTAGCACACTTGAATGACTTTGACATTTAGGATTGTTTTTTTTGCATCTCAGCAGTTGTGTTTCTCACTACGATAGGGCGAAACCATCCTTGCCCAGGCACACCCTCCTAGTTTTGGAGTATGAATATTTGGGGTTTTGGCACCAGCCGCTAGACTGGATCTGACCAATCTAAGTCTAAGACTGGATCTGACTTATCTAAGTCGAAAACTAGATCTGACCAATCTAAGTCTAAGACTAGATCCGACCAATTTAAGGCTAAGACTGGACCTGACCAATCTAAACCTATGACTAGATCTGACTAATCTAAGTCTAAGACTAGATCTGACCAATCTAAGTCTAAGACTAGATCTGACCAATCTAAGTCTAAGACTAGATCTGACAATCTAAATCTAAAACTAGATCTGACCAATCTAAGTTCTAGACTATATCTGACCAATCTAAGACTAGAGCTGACCAATCTAAGGCTAAGACTAGATCTGACCAAGCTAAGGCTAAGACTAGATCTGACCAAGCTAAGTCTAAGACTAGATCTGACCAATCTAAGTCTAAGACTAGATCTGACCAATCTAAGTCTAAGACTAAAACTGACCAATATAAGGCTAAGACTAGATCTGACCAATCTAAGTCTAAGACTAGATATGACTAATCTAAGTCTAAGACAAGATCTGACCAATCTAAATCTATAACTAGATCTGACAATCTAAGTCTAGGACTAGATCTGACAATCTAAATCTAAGACTAGATCTGGCCAATCTAAGTCCAAGACTATATCTGACCAATCTAAGACTAGAGCTGACCAATCTAAGGCTAAGACTAGATCTGACCAATCTAAGGCTAAGACTAGATCTGACCAATCTAAGTCTAAGACTAGATATGACTAATCTAAGTCTAAGACTAGATCTGACCAATCTAAATCTAAAACTAGATCTGACCAATCTAAGAATAGATCTGACCAATCTAAGTCTAAGACTAGATCTGACCAATCTAAATCTAAAACTAGATCTGACCAATCTAAGACTAGATCTGACCAGTCTAAGACTAGACCTGACCAATCTAAGTCTAAGCCTAGATCTGACCAATCTAAATCTAAGACTAGATCTTTGAAATCTAACAATAGATCTGACCAATCTAAGGCTAAGACTAGATCTGACCAATCTAAGTCTAAGACTAGATCCGACCAATCTAAGTCTAAGACTAGATCTGACCAATCTAAGTCTAAGACTAGATCTGACCCAACTAAGTCTAAGACTAGATCTGACCAATCTAAGTCTAAGAATAGATCCGACCAATCTAAGTCTAAGACTAGATCCGAACAATCTAAGTCTAAGACTAGATTTGACCCAACTAAGTCTAAGACTAGATCTGACCAATCTAAGTCTAAGAATAGATTTGACCAATCTAAGTCTAAGACTAGATATGACTAATCTAAGTCTAAGACTAGATCTGACCAATCTAAATCTAAAACTAGATCTGACAAATCTAAGACTAGATCTGACCAATCTAAGTCTAAGACTAGATCTGACCAATCTAAATCTAAAACTAGATCTGACCAATCTAAGACTAGATCTGACCAGTCTAAGACTAGACCTGACCAATCTAAGTCTAAGCCTAGATCTGACCAATCTAAATCTAAGACTAGATCTTTGAAATCTAACAATAGATCTGACCAATCTAAGGCTAAGACTAGATCTGCTTAATCGAAGTCTAAGACTAGATCTGACCAATCTAAATCTAAGACTAGAGCTGACCAATCTAAGACTAGCTCCGACCAATCTAAGGCTAAGACTATATCCAACCAATCTAAGTCTAAGAATAGATCCGACCAATTTAAGTCTATGAGCATGAACTGATGAAGTCTACTTGGATGAGAGGCGAAACGTCTTCCAAGACAAACCAAACAGTCCTGTTGCAGTCAAGTGAATGCCCTGAGATGACAACGACCTGGATGAATGAGAACATTCATAGACATCTTTATCTTTAGGTTATCGTGCCATGATTTTGCCAGTCCGGCCCACTCTGGAAAAGTTTTTCCTCCATGTGGCCCCCGAGCTAAAATGTGTTTCACACCCCGTCATGACGCAGAATCCGCCGAATGGCATTTTTTTGCGCACAAACTCTTCTTTTGCTGTTGCCTTGCTTCTCAGAAATTCAATTGAAACAATCCAAACCCTGGATAACGTTGTGATCCGAAGGAATCGGAAGTAGTTCCCTACCAAATATTTCCCTTCCTCTTTCATTGTTTGCCGGGTCGATAACAACACTGATGGACAAACGCTCCCCCGAGACTGCCAATAACACTTAGCGTTTGCCGCACTCAGCTAAATGTCAGCGATGAAGCTCGGGAAGATGAAAACCGATGTGACAAAACAACATGGTGTTGTCAAAAAGGCGCACTATGGCATGGTGTGGCACACAGGAATGTGGAAAATAGAATATGTGTGTTCGTATGTCATGTCTGACAGAATCATCCTGCAGGCTTATAATCATGGCCCCTCTCCAGATGGAGGACTCAGCAGAGGTCTTCCTGCTTCCCCAGGGCAAGGGAAGTAGGGGGCTGATGTGTGTGCGTCGAGAGAGGTATTGAACCGTCACATACCCAGAATCCACCAGGAAATAAGCATCGCGCAGACACGAGCAAATTAGATGACGATTTTTCCCTCCGTCCATGCCAGGCAACTTTGCCTTCAGTCACGTGTTTGTTTCGGTCTGTGGTTTTGAAGACATTTATTGGTGGCAAGGATGTTTTCAAACTCACACTTTTTCTTTCACTTATTAATGTGAAGCTACTTGTATAATCTTTAATTTGATGCATGTTTTGTACTCAAACAAATTCATGGGAAATACATTGTCCAATAATTGGCTTTTTAGTGCAAAATAACAAATGTAACATTAATAAAACCTACATGGTCTAACTTTTTGTGAGAGCTTCTATAGTAGAGCGATTCCTCAGTTTAAAAAAATAAAATAAAATACAAATGTTCAACATTTCTGCATTCAATTACTAAATGATATTTGACTAGCTTTGCTTTGCATTAGATCCTGACAAAAATCAAATGTCTACTGCAAAGGACACCGGTTCTCAAGAATACTCAAAATAAGAATATTTACCTGGCCCCCTGGCCATTGGCTATCTGGAAATGTGGCCCACAAAACCCTTTAGTTAATAGCCCTGGTCACAGGAAATGTGCATATCATATCAGTGAATATAATTGCACAGATACTTCTCTTGTTGCCTTATTTAGATTTTACTTTATAAAACAGACTTATAGTAATGTTTGGCAAAGCCGGACCGGAGAAGGAGGGTATAGAAAGAAGAAAAAAGGAAGACAGAGGGGGATAAAACAGAGAGACAACAACAACAGAACAAAGCAAAACAGAGCAAATAGGATATGTACAATTATGATAGAAAAAGTCATCGCAAAGTAGCAGTTAGTGAAGTAAATATTAATAACACAGAAATGATAATGAACAAAAGGAGCAATACAAATACCAATAGAAATACCACTATTGAAAATAAATAATAACAATAATTACCTCAATCATCAACATTACAATTGTTTCAAATGCAACAATACATATATGTAATGATAACTTGAAATACAAAAGAAAGTACATAACGGTAGAGGAAGAACGAGAAATAAACTATGTTAACCTTGTAGATTGTTATTGTAATAATAGGTTAAGCGTTATCAGTGTGCCGCGTTTTACCACGTTTCCCATATTTATATTGCTAACATTCATTGTAACCACCATTGCCATGAATTTTTGGGACTGTCTTTGCGATTCAATGTAGTTTTGGGTTGATCCTTTCTGTATATTTAGCATCGGACTGAGGCAAGTCTTTCAACCAAGCTCTGGGCACTAATTACTTTTGAAGATGGGACTGGAAGTCTGTGTAGGCCTGGTTAATACAACCAATACCAGAGTGTTTTCTGTCATTTGGTCGTACTGTAAACATGTTTTTTGTTTGGACAACGCCTTAATGGTTTGATATTGGATCACAAGTAAACAAGAACAGGCGGGAAAAGGCAACACAAGTAGTTTTTGCACAATTTAAAGCACATTTGGATGGATGACATCTGCATCCAACAATGTGTCTTCTTCTCCAGCCTCAACCGTAGTCGGCAGCTTTGGTTTGACTGACAGTCGAGAATGGATCTCGTTCTCACTCTTGTCAGAGTAGATCGACTGTGTCACCGGGTCAGCACGTCTCTGTCTCTGCTATGAAGTCTTGATTAGAAATGTACAATATGCGTACCTAACACCTTACACACACTTTGAAGACAGAGGGAATATTTGCATGAAATCGACCTCCTGTACTGTACATGCATATGATTTGTGCAAATATGCATCTCCCCATATATACATACAGTATGTATATATATGTACATATATATACAAAACCCAAAACCAGTGAAGTTGGCCCATTGTGTAAATGGTCAATAAAAACAGAATACAATGATTTGCAAGTCCTTTTCGACTTATATTCAATTTAATAAACTGCAAAGACAAGATATTTAATGTTCAACTTAACTTTTTTTTTGCAAATAATCATTAACTTAGAATTTAATGGCAGCGACACGTTGCAAAAAAGTTGGCACAGGTGCATTTTTACCACTGTGTTACATGGCCTTTCCTTTTAACAACACTCAGTAAACGTTTAAAAAGGAGGAGACCAATTTTTGAAGCTTTTCAGGTAGAATTCTTTCCCATTCTTGCTTGATGTACAGCTTAAGTTGTTCAACAGTCCGGGGTCTCCATTGTGGTATTTTAGGCTTCATAATGTGCCACACATTTTCAATGGGAGACAGGTCTGGACTACAGGCAGGCCAGTCTAGGACCCGCACTCTTTTACCATGAAGCCACACTGTTGTAACACGTGGCTTGCTTAAATAAGCAGGGGCGTCCATGGTAAAGTTGCTTGGATGGCAACATATGTTGCTCCAAAACCTGTATGTACCTTTTAGCAACAATGGTGTCTTCACAGATGTGTAAGTTACCCATGCCTTGGGCACTAATACACCCCCATACCATCACAGATGCTGGCTTTTGAACGTTGTGCCTACAACAATCCGGATGGTTCTTTTCCTCTTTGGTCGTGAAGACACAACGTCCACAGTTTCCAAAAACAATTTAAAATGTGTACTCGTCAGACCACAGAACACTTTTCCACTTTGCATCAGTCCATCTTAGGCCCCTTCTACACTA
>NC_084747.1:30356880-30396880 GCF_033978785.1 Entelurus aequoreus | reverse complement strand
ACAAACCCCAAAACCAGTGAAATTGGCACATTGTGTAAATCGTAAATAAAAACAGAATACAATGATTTGCAAATCATTTTCAACCTATATTCAATTGAATAGACTGCAAAGACAAGATACTTAACGTGTAATTTCTCAACAAGCTATTGTAAGGAATTTAGGGTGAGCGATGATATTACAGACCTTCGATCCCTCAGGTGGTACTGCATCAAAAAGTGACATCAGTGTGTAAAGGATATCACCACATGGGCTCAGGAACACTTCAGAAAACCACTGTCAGTAAATACAGTTTGTTGCTACATCTGTAAGTGCAAGTTAGAACTCTACTATGCAAAGTGAAAGCCATTTATCAACAACACCCAGAAACGCCGCTGGTTTCACTGGGTCCGAGCTAATGTAGGATGGACTGATGCAAATTGGAAAACTGTTCTGTGGTCTGACGAGTCCACATTTCAAATTTTTTTTGGAAACTGTGGACGTTGTGTCCTCCCGACCAAAGAGAAAAATAACCATCCGGATGGTTTTAGGCGCAAAGTTGAAAAGCCAGCATCTGTGATGTTATAGGAGTGTATTAGTGCCCAAGGCATGGGTAACTTACACATCTGTGAAGGCACCATTAATGCTGAAAGGTACATACAGGTTTTGGAGGAACACATGTTGCCATCCAAGCAATGTTATCATGGACGCCCCTGCTTATTTCAGCAAGACAATGCCAAGCCACGTGTTACAACAGTGTTAGTTCGTAGTAAAAGAGTGTGGGTACTAGACTGGCCTGCCTGTAGTCCAGACCTGTCTCCCATTGAAAATGTGTGGCGCATTATGAAGCATAAAATACCACAATGGAGACCCCGGACTGTTGAACAACTTAAGCTGTACATCAAGCAAGAATGGGAAATAATTCCACCTGAAAAGCTTCAAAAATTGGTCTCCTCAGTTCCCAAATGTTTACTGAGTGTTGTTAAAAGGAAAGGCCATGTAACACAGTGGTAAAAATGCCCCTGTGCCAACTTGTTTGCAATGTGTTGCTGCCATTAAATTTTAAGTTAATGATTAAGTTTCTCAGTTCTAACATTACATACCTTGTCTTTGCAGAGTATTCAATTAAATATACGGTAAGTTGTAAAGGATTTGCAAATCGTTGTATTCTGTTTTTATTTACGAATTACACAACGTGCCAACTTCACTGGTTTTGGGTTTTGTACTTTATTGAGCTCAGTGTGGGAAAATAGAAAAAACATGTTGTCCATTTGCACCCATTTTGTGTGAATAAATGCATGCAACATGTAAAATCAATGAATGACAGGGCGCTTCATATCAAAACATATTCTTAGCCCCTTCCTGCTCTGTCACTGATAGGAATACGATGACAAATGCTCACTGAGTGCTGGTCTCGTAATGTTGCTTGTGCTGGGTTCGGTCCCCCTCAGGATGGTGTCAGGAAGTTTGGCAAATGTATATTTTAATGATGTTAATTTTGTTATTTGCACAATCACAAAAAAACAAAAGTGTAACAATTTTCCCATGAATTCCATTTAGTACAAAACATGCATCAAAAGAAATTCAAGTTTAATTACAAACGTATATGCCTTGTTTCACATACATAAGAACATGTGAATAAAAAAATAAAAAAAATATGCTGAGGGTCCCAATTTACCAAGGTAGTAGGAGTAGCAGTAGTTTATTTTGGAAATGCTACAAAAAAAGTAATATAAATAACAATAAAAAGGAAATTATCTTCATAACATTCCGGTAAGCAGTCTCAGTGGCCTAGTGGTTAGAATGTCTGCCCTGAGATCGGTAGGTTGGAGTTCAAATCCCAGCCGAGTCATACCAAAGACTATAAAAATGGGACCCATTACCTCCCTGCTTGGCACTCAGCATCAAGGGTTGGAGTTGGGGGTTAAATCACCAAAATGATTCCCGGGCGCGGCGCCGCTGCTGCCCACTGCTCCACAAGGGGATGGGTCAAATGCAGAGGACAAATTTCACCACATCTAGTGTGTGTGTGACAATCATTGTTACTTTAATCTTTTAATCTTTAATAAAGCACAGAAATAAAAACAAACACAGTACTTCACAATTAAACGCATGAAAAAATAAAAACAATATATCATGTTTTTTGTTTTTTTTATGTTGCAACAGCAGAGGATACATGTGCATGTACGAGCCAGTCTGCCTCACAACAAGAGGATGTAGAAAAAGAAGGAATTTTTAACTACAGCGTCGGACAACAATTACGGACTCTGCAAAACACACACACACACACACACACACACACACACACACACACACACACACACACACACACACACACACACACACACACACACACACACACACACACACACACACACACACACACACACACACACACACACACACACACACACACACACACACACATATGTGCATATGTACAAACCCAGTTTCCATATGAGTTGGGAAATTGTGTTAGATGTAAATATAAACGGAATACAATGATTTGCAAATCCTTTTCAACCCATATTCAATTGAATGCACTACAAAGACAAGATATTTGATGTTCAAACTCATAAACTTTATTTTTTTTTGCAAATAATAATTAACTTAGAATTTCATGGCTGCAACACGTGCCAAAGTAGTTGGGAAAGGGCATGTTCACCACTGTGTTACATGGCCTTTCCTTTTAACAACACTCAGTAAACGTTTGGGAACTGAGGAGACACATTTTTTAAGCTTCTCCGGTGGAATTCTTTCCCATTCTTGCTTGATGTACAGCTTAAGTTGTTCAACAGTCCGGGGGTCTCCGTTGTGGTATTTTAGGCTTCATAATGCGCCACACATTTTCAATGGGAGACAGGTCTGGACTACAGGCAGGCCAGTCTAGTACCCACACTCTTTTACTATGAAGCCACGTTGATGTAACACGTGGCTTGGCATTGTCTTGCTGAAATAAGCAGGGGCGTCCATGGTAACGTTGCTTGGATGGCAACATATGTTGCTCCAAAACCTGTATGTACCTTTCAGCATTAATGGCGCCTTCACAGATGTGTAAGTTACCCATGTCTTGGGCACTAATACACCCCCATAACATCACAGATGCTGGCTTTTCAACTTTGCGCCTATAACAATCCGGATGGTTCTTTTCCTCTTTGGTCCGGAGGACACGACGTCCACAGTTTCCAAAAACAATTTGAAATGTGGACTCGTCAGACCACAGAACACTTTTTCACTTTGTATCAGTCCATCTTAGATGAGCTCAGGCCCAGCGAAGCCGACGGCGTTTCTGGGTGTTGTTAATAAACGGTTGTCGCCTTGCATAGGGGAGTTTTAACTTGCACTTACAGATGTAGCGACCAACTGTAGTTACTGACAGTGGGTTTCTGAAGTGTTCCTGAGCCCATGTGATGATATCCTTTACACACTGATGTCGCTTGTTGATGCAGTACAGCCTGAGGGATCGAAGGTCACGGGCTTAGCTGCTTACGTGCAGTGATTTCTCCAGATTCTCTGAACCCTTTGATGATATTAAGGACCGTAGATGGTGAAATCCCTAAATTCCTTGCAATAGCTGGTTGTGAAAGGTTTTTCTTAAACTGTTCAACAATTTGCTCACGCATTTGTTGACAAAGTGGTGACCCTCGCCCCATCCTTGTTTGTGAATGACTTAGCATTTGATGGAATCTACTTTTATACCCAATCATGGCATCCACCTGTTCCCAATTTGCCTGTTCACCTGTGGGATGTTCCAAATAAATTTTTGATGAGCATTCCTCAACTTTATCAGTATTTATTGCCACCTTTCCCAACTTCTTTGTCACGTGTTGCTGGCATCAAATTCTAAAGTTAATGATTATTTGCAAAAAAAAAAAAAATTTTTATCAGTTTGAACATCAAATATGTTGTCTTTGTAGCATATTCAACTGAATATGGGTTGAAAATGATTTGCAAATCATTGTATTCCGTTTATATTTACATGTAACACAATTTCCCAACTCATATGGAAATAGGGTTTGTATATATATATATATATACTGTATGTATGTATATATATATATACATGTATATATATATATATATATATATATATATATATATATATATATATATATATATATATATATATATATATATATATATATATATATATATACATATGTACTGTATGTATAAATATATATATATACATATGTACTGTATGTATAAATATAAACATTGTGAAATTAGTTATTTACACAGGAAGATTTTATACCTTTAATTGTTTCCAAACGATGTCTGTAACACAGCACTAAAATGGCTGATCAAACAAAACAGAAGTCATGGTCATGGACCCACTAGCTGCGGAAGTTAGCTTTCCAATCAGCTAAACAAACTCAATAACTCCACAGTGACATTTTGGGGAATTTTCTAAGGAATTTGTAAAACTGAAACAAAACAAAAAGAATGCCATTGTAAGTTAATACTACTAACACAGACACTCGTAGAGGTGTTAGCATATTAGCTAATGCTAACGACGCTAGCTTCATTACATTATGATAGCACATACAAATACGCATGAAAACACTCCTACCAGCATCACACATGGGACAGTTTAGTAAGTAAGAATTGTTTTAGTTATATTGTAAAACGTACAAACGTTGCTTGGAGTGATGAATGAAGAATCCTTTCGAGTAGTAACTCTATGGCCGGTTTTACTTTCGGTTCAAGGCATTAAAACGGAAAGTACATTTTCAAAATCCATGAATTAACCACACCGTTTTTATAAGCCGCAGGTTTTAAAGTGTAGGAAAAAAGTAGTCTGGGAATTTCGGTAGTTTTTGGGAAGGTAACTAGTAACGCAAACCAATTACCTTTTTAAGATGTATTTTTCTCAACAATGATTAAAAATGACTATTCATGTAAAACGATGGGTGTCAGGATGAATATTGCTTCAACTTAGTGTTAATGTTCATCATCATTGTGCTTTTTGATGGCACCTTGGACAAAACATCTTGAAATGCAACGTGAAAAAACCTCTGTAAAGCCTCTGTCCTCATTAATATCAACCATTTTTTCCGCAGAGGTAGATAATTGATCGTTAAAACCATTTATTGTTACATCCCGACAGTATCTTACACACATCAAATGTGATCAAAAAGGTTAATTGTTTATTAACATAATCGTTGATAATATAATCGTTGTGCCGTCCAGTTGTCTTGTTTTCTTACACTTCTGAGTCTCATTCGCAAGTATTATATAGTACAGGGGTTTTTAACCTTTTTGACCTCAGGGCCCAACTTTTTCACTACATAGAGGCCCGGGGGCCCTCTCAAATATTAACACTGGATTAGTAAACTTAGTCTAGATTTAACTCGTATTCAATAATTATTTCTTACCCACTTACAGTTTAACAGCATAAACCTTGTAAAATGGCATGAAAGCAACGATCTCAGAGATTATTAGCAAGGCTTAGGTCAGGCTGATTACAAAAATACAAAACCCAAAACCATTGAAGTTGTGTAAATGGTAAATAAAAACAGAATATAATGATTTACAAATCCTTTTCAACCTATATTCAATTGAATGGACTGCAAAGACAAGATACTTAACGTTCAAACTGAGAAACTTTGTTATTTTTTTGCAAATATTAGCTCATTTGGAATTTGATGCCTGCAACATGTTTCAAAAAAGATAGCACAAGTGGCAAAAAAGACTGAGAAAGTTGAGGAATGTTCATCAAACACTTATGTGGAACTTCCCACAGGTGAACAGGCTAATTGGGAACAGGTGGGTGCCATGATTGGGTATAAATGCAGCCTCCATGAAATGCTCAGTCATTCACAGACAAGGATGGGGTGAGGGTCACCACTTTGTGAACAAATCCGTGAGCAAATAGTTTAACAACATAATTTCTCAACGAGCTATTGCAAGGAATTTAGGTATTTCACCATCTATGGTCCGTAATATCATCACAAGGTTCAGAGAATCTGGAGAAATCACTGCATGTAAGCGATGATATTACGGACCTTCGATCCCTCAGGCGGTACTGCATTAAAAAAGCGACATCAGTGTGTAAAGGATATCACCACATGGGCTCAGGAACACTTCAGAAAACCAATGTCAGTAACTACAGTTGGAAGTAAGTGCAAGTTAAAACTCAACTATGCAAAGCCAAAGCCATTTATCAACACCCAGAAACGCCACCGGCTTCACTGGGCCTGAGCTCATCTAAGAAGGACTGCTTGGAAAAGTGTTCTGTGGTCTGACGAGTCCACATTTCAAATAGTTTTTGGAAACTGTGGACGTTGTGTCCTCCGGACCAAAGATGAAAAGAACCATCCGGACTGTTATAGGCGCAAAGTTGAAAAGCCAGCATCTGTGATGGTATGGTGGTGTATTAGTGCCCAATCCATGGATAACTTACACATCTGTGAAGGCACCATTAATGCTGAAAGGTACGTACAGGTTTAGGAGCAAAATATGTTGCCATCCAAGCATGGTCTTTTTCATGGACGCCCCTGCTTATTTCAGCAAGACAATGCCAAGCCACATTCTTCACGTTTTACAACAGCGTGGCTTCGTAGTAAAAGAGTGCGGGTACTAGACTGGCCTGCCTGTAGTCCAGACCCGTCTCCCATTGAAAATGTGTGGCACGATATGAAGCGTCAAATACCACAACGGAGACCCTGGACTGTTGAACAACTTAAGCTTCACATCAAGCAAGAATGCAAAATAATTCCACATAAAAAGCTTAAAAATTTGGTCTCCTCAGTTCCCAAACATTTACTGAGTGTTGTTAAAAGGAAAGGCCATGTAACACAGTGGTAAAAATGCACCTGTGCCAACTTTTTTGCAATGTGTTGCTGCCATTAAATTCTAAGTTAATGATTAGTTGAAAAAATAAATAGATACGTTTGTCAGTTCGAACATTAAATATATTGTCTTTGCAGTCTATTCAATTGAATATAAGTTGAAAAGGATTTGCAAATCATTGTATTCTGTTTTTATTTACCATTTACACAACGTGCCAACTTCACTGGTTTTGGGTTTTGTAAATATTAATCACATTTTCTGCAAAAGAAAGGACTCATAAAATGTATTAAAAATACATTTACACACAATTACACCCGGCTAAAATAAAGTAACTCAATTAATAAATAATAATTAACGATTTTTAACTAAAATGTCAAATTTTAAGTGCGACTAAAAATACTGCTATACGACTTTAGTCATAATTTTTGCACTTGAAGACATTTCTCTCTGACTTTAGCTCCAGTCCTCCTCTCTGTGTTTGAGATTGTAATAGGGCCCCATGGTTAATAAGAAACACCAATATAGTAGACTTTGCATGCAGTTGCAATTCCCAGATGTTAGATGGCAGTGGTGTTTTGGCTACGGTGTGTTGCCTTAGTCAGGAAGTAGCAGAGGTGGGACCAAGTCATTGCTTTGCAAGTCACAAGTAAGTCTCAAGTCTTTGCCCTCAAGTCTCGAGTCAAGTCCCGAGTCAAGACAGGCAAGTCCCGAGTCAAGTCCAAAGTCAAGACTGGAAAGTCTCAAGTCAAGTCACAAGTCCTGCATTTTGAGTTTCGAGTCCTTTCAAGTCCTTTTGACCACAGACTAATATTTTTACACAGATTGTGTATGCTTTTAAACCGCTGTATTTATTTATTAAAACAAGTGCATTTGAAATAGCAGGAAAGAAAATAGTACTGACATTGCAATTCATAATAGCACTATTAACCAGTCATTTTAATAGTTTAAACAATTTTAAACATTTAACTCATTCCTTTACAGAATAAACACATTTGCAAAAACAAGTGCAACTGTACTTATTTGTACAAAAGTGTTAACATTGTATGTCCATGGCATATTGCATTGTAACTAGTTCCACAGCAGTTTCTATTCTGTTCTTACCTTATCTCATTGATCTCATCTCATACTGTATGTGTGTTGATGTGTGCGTACACATGAAAAACATAACAAATACATGAACATAACAATGAACAGAGTTGTACTTTTTAGATGTCAGGGCCCTATGCAATATGTACACATATTCTTAATATAGTATATATTTTAACTGACCTTTATTTGACTATGTTTGTCTTTTTGTAGGTGGCTAAAATACGCGGTGCTGCTGACCGCCGTCTAACGTTATGTTACTGTGTGTGATACATTGACTAACGTAGCGTTAAGTCTAGGTACCTCATGCAACCCTGCTTAAAAAATCACTTCACAAAAAGTATGAATAAGGTAGCAAACTGCAGTGGACGCAACATATTGCCGTGTTTGAAATGACGTTATAACCATAAACATCTTATAAGTAGACGCAATATTGGTTGCTGTGACGCGAGCAATTTGCATCTTGAAGTGGTGATGAGGAGCCGGCGAGCAGCCTAAACTGACAGTTGACAGGTAGAAAACAAAGGCTGGTGTTCAGCGTTTTCCTGCTCAAATGAGCGGACTGTTGAAAATAGGAATCGGGGGATTACTTTTCACAAGTAAGATTTAACATTAATGTACTATTGGTTGTATTTTATGAAAATAACATTACCACAGAGTTGAGAAGGAGCAAAGATCTTCAATATTTGTATGTGAAAATCACAAATAAATCTTCTGGGGGAGGATGACGCCCCTACAGGGGTTTGGTTTACAAACTTTCTGCCCCACCTAAAACAAAATTCACCAGCCGCCATTGATTATAATGCATTCTCATTTTAGGCAAAATATAAGACAATACTTTCTTAACAGTATAAATGTAACCAGGAATAAGTCTTCAAGTAACAATATTCAAATACTAACATTGTTGGGTAAAACAGAATTTGGTTTTATTCTGAATCCAGTGAAACAGATTGGTGGTTTTAGCTGATATAAAGACTTTCAGGTGTTTATATATGTTTAAGTATTTGGCAGACACTTTTATCCAAAGCGACATACATAAAAAATACATATATAACAATCACTGTAAACATGATCATTTAAGGGAAGAATGTAATACAAAATATCAATACAAAGTGTCACGACAGAATAAACTCTCTGCTGCTGCAGCAACAGAGATATGGTCTATAAAATATATAGATATCTAATGTATTCATACATTGTTTATGTAGCATGTATATATAACGTAATCATATTGTTTCTTCAATTTAAAAATAGCTGACCGTTTTTTCCCCCTTCTCTGGGATTATATTCCCAGTTTTAATCTCGGACGTCTGGTCACTTATAGCGTATAAGAATATTCTATTACTGTTAAGCAAACTATGATTAATAAAACATGTGTCCGTTATCATAGCTACACATATGACAAAAAAGCGCGTGAAAATGAGTGGTATTCAGTGAGGTAAAATGAATTAAATGCGTTGACAGTTCATTGCTCCTGCCAAATGAATTGCACTGAGTGGAGCGGATCACCACTCCAAGATGGCGGCCCCGCGTCTCGTCTGCGCCAGTAGGCAGTAGCGCTCGATGCTGCGTACCCTTATAAGATGTCTATGGTTATGACGTTAGCAGTGAGTTTACAGCCTCACTGATTTAACTACACAGCAAATAAAAGTCATGTTACTTAGCCAATAAACGTTATCTTACATTCAAAACTTACCCTTCTTTGTGCAACTTCAAATGTCGAACGAAGTTGGAAGTTGTTGCGTCTCCGTCTGTAATATTCGAACTGCGTGATTTGCATACGGCAATTCGTTGACCAAGTCGTAGTTTTTATACCCGAACGAAACCAACTTTGGTATAAATCTTTCTCACTGGCGCGTTGTTTGACAACTCTTGTTCATTGGTTGTCCTACAATTTGATTGGATCAATGTTGTGTGATGAAAACAATGTAGATCTAATTTGATTGGCTGTTGTACTGAGAGCACACACGCTGACACGCAGCACACACGCTGATAGACAGACGTACAAAATGAAAGCTACGGAGCGCTCCCAAATAACTTTTTAAGCTTTAGGTTTTGGGGAAAGTAGCAAGTCATGTCAAGTCAAAAGGCTCAAGTCCAAGTGAAGTCACAAGTCATTGATGTTAAAGTCTAAGTCGAGTTGCAAGTCTCTTTACATTTTGTCAAGTCGAGTCTAAAGTCATCAAATTCATGACTCGAGTCTGACTCGAGTCCAAGTCATGTGACTCGAGTCCACACCTCTGGGAAGTAGTCTTTGTCATTAAATTGAACAAGCCAGTCCTTTTTTTTTGGAGCCCTACAATGTGTTAATACTGTAAGTACTGTACTTATTACACACCAGCTTCTTGATTGAAACATTCTCCTTAGTTGTAGTTTTCATTACCAAATTTGGAGATTCTGAAATCACCATGTAAAATCGCTAATGTTAATTAATAGCATGTCTGTTATATACAAAGGAAATTAGCAGCAAGCTAGCACTTTAGAGAAATTAAGCCTTACTGTACTTTGAGCACATTTTCTTGCTGTGTTGGCATGGGGGATTGTAACATTACTTCTGGCTGAGTCCGCTCTGAGTGCTAATTTTTTATTTAAAAAAAAACCAAACAATTAAAATCCTCATTAAATAGGAATGAAAAACCGACCAAAATGGATGCTTTTTCATTTGCAGACAAAGTAAAGTAAAAGCGGGGATAACTACTACCTGTGACTCTGAGTAAAATGTCTTTGGAGCTCTACATCAAAATATATTTTACATATGGTACAACGAGGACTGACATCTAGAGAAATATATACGCACACATCAACAGAAACTGAAACTGAAAAACAGACCAAAACAGATGTCTTTGCATCTTTCGACACAAGAACCGGAAGTAGGGACTTTAAAGACAGGACCGCAGACTGGCTTGGAAGAAAATGTGAACTATGGTGTGTGATCAGATCTCTTTTTGCCTCCACTTCGTATATGATAAGTGTGTATAGGTAGTGTAGAATCCCAGCTTTTACTTTGAAAATAGAAACTTCTGCTGTAAGACTATGAAGCAAAAAAATCAGTTTTGGTCGGTTTTTCCGGGTCTGTGTAACTTCTGTTCATTCTATTTCGAATTCTTTAATGCAAATCAAGAAACACATTTTTTCTATTTTCATTTCTGAAACCGAAGTTGAACAACTATTTACTGACACTTTTTTTAAACGACAATAGGACTACTGCTGAACAAAGATGTTACCGTTATGCTAAAAACATGCTAAACGCAAAGGAAAAGCTAAAATACTGCTTCCGGTTCAATTTAACCACACATTTTTGCATTATGGATGAACTTATATTCGATTTTTGTGTTTATCTGGAAAGATAAAAATCTGTGAAAGGAAAACAGCACAAAATCCAATTTTATGGCAATATTTTGATGAAAATCAACCCTTTTTTGTTCGTTTTAAAATCTGCCATATATACCGTATTTTTCGGACTATAAGTCGCAGTTTTTTTCATAGTTTGGCGGGGGGTGCGACTTATACTCAGAAGCGACTTATGTGTGAAATTATTAACACCATCCATCCATCCATCCATCCATCCATCCATTTCCTACCGCTTAGTCCCTTCGGGGTCGCGGGGGGCGCTGGAGCCTATCCCAGCTACAATCGGGCGGAAGGCGGGGTACACCCTGGACAAGTCGCCACCTCATCGCAGGGCCAACACAGATAGACAGACAACATTCACACTCACATTCACACACTAAGGCCAATTTAGTGTTGAATTATTAACACATTATTAATTAATAATATTATTTAGCTCATTCACGTAAAAGACTAGACGTATAAGATTTCATCGGATTTAGCGATTAGGAGTGACAGATTATTTGGTAAACGTATAGCACTTTCTATATGTTATAGTTATTTGAATGACTCTTACCATAATATGTTACTTTAAAGGCCTACTGAAATGATTTTTTAAAATTTAAACGGGGATAGCAGATCCATTCTATGTGTCATACTTGATCATTTCGCGATATTGCCATATTTTTGCTGAAAGGATTTAGTAGAGAACAACGACGATAAAGGTCGCAACTTTTGCTCGCTGATAAAAAAAAAGCCTTGCCTATACCGGAAGTAGCAAGACGTCACCGGACGAAGGACTCCTCACATTTTCCCATTGTATACAATGCAGCGAGAGAGATTCGGACCGAGAAAGCGACGATTACCCCATTAATTTGAGCGAGGATGAAAGATTTGTGGATGAGGAAGGTGAGAGTGAAGGACTAGAGTGCAGTGCAGGACATATCTTTTTTCGCTCTGACCGCAACTTAGGTACAAGGGTTCATTGGATTCCACACATTCTCCTTTTTCTATTTTGGATCACGGATTTGTATTTTAAACCACCTCGGATACTATATCCTCTTGAAAATGAGAGTCGAGAACGCGAAATAGATATTCACAGTGACTTTTATCTCCACGACAATACATCGGCGAAGCTCTTTAGCTACTGAGCTAACGTGATAGCATCGGGCTCAAATGCAGATAGAAACAAAATAAATAAATCCCTGACTGGAAGGATAGACAGAAGATCAACAATACTATTAAACCATGGATATGTATCTACACGGTTAATAATTCCCAGCTTGGCGAAGCTTAACAATGCTGTTGCTAACGACGCCATTGAAGCTAACTTAGCAACGGGACCTCACTGAGCTATGATAAAAACATTAGCGCTCCACCTACGCCAGCCAGCCCTCTTCTGCTCATCAACACCCGTGCTCACCTGCGTTCCAGCGATCAACGGAAGGACGAAGGACTTCACCCGATCATCCGATCATCCGTGCGGTCGGCGGCTAGCGTCGGCTAGCGCGTCTGCTATCCAAGTCAAAGTCCTCCTGGTTGTGTTGCTACAGCCAGCCGCTAATACACCGATCCCACCTACAACTTTCTTCTTTGCAGTCTCCATTGTTCATTAAACAAATTGCAAAAGATTCACCAACACAGATGTCCAGAATACTGTGGAATTTTGAGATGAAAACAGCTTTTTGTATTGGATTCAATGGTGTCCGAATACTTCCGTTTCAACAATTGACGTCACGCGCATACGTCATCATATATAGACGTTTTCAACTGGAAGTTTAGCGGGAAATTTTAAATTGCACTTTATAAGTTAACCCGGCCGTATTGGCATGTGTTGCAATGTTAAGATTTCATCATTGATATATAAACTATCAGACTGCGTGGTCGGTAGTAGTGGGTTTCAGTAGCCCTTTAACATACCAGGCACGTTCTCAGTTGGTTATTTATGCGTCATATAACATACACTTATTCAGCCTGTTGTTCACTATTATTTATTTATTTTAAATTGCCTTTCAAATGTCTATTCTTGGTGTTGGGTTTTATCAAATACATTGCCCCAAAAAATGCAACTTATACTCCAGTGCGACTTATATATGTTTTTTTCCTTCTTTATAATGCATTTTCGGCCGGTGCGACGGTAATAAACATTGAAAAACGGCCCTAATTTTGTTTTTTGATTTGCGTTTAAGAATTGGAAATAGAATGAACTCAAGGTACACGGACCTTTCCGTTCGGTTTACTCGGGCTCATCATTTTTCTTTTATAAAATCGAAAATAAAAATCTAACCGTTTTTGCTTTTCAACACCAAAAAAGAAAAACACATGTTTTTCAATTTTCCTTTTTTGTATTCTAAAATGATAATTAAATCAACCATTTATTTAAAGAAACAAAGAAAACCCAGTGACCAAAACACACACAAACCCGCAGTTCCTGGCCTTGTGGGGACACACCATCATGGACTGTAGCCTGTGGGACGCACCGTGTCGACCATAAAACCTTGTGTTGGGACCGCTGGTAGCAGCCAACAGCATTGCTTCATGAGCAGTAACGTGGTTTCACTCCACTGCACGCCGCACTAAAGCGCACCCGAAGTCGCATCATTTGAGGGAAGCGGGTGAGGCAAATTGACGTCCCCCGGTTTTTAATATCTTGCGTAACCGATTTAGGAGGCATCTGCAAACCAGTAAGTAGGTCGCACTCCTTGCAGGAATAGAAACGCTGGGTTTTTTTCTTCTTCCGTTCTCCATCAGGATTCCCTCTTAAGGACGATACTGCCAACGGTTCACTCAGTTTTTTCTTCGTCCTCCTTTCTGTCATCACCTGTCTTTTTCACAACTCTGCTTTTTTTTTCTTCAGCATCATCTGTGTCTCCTCGTTCTCTCTCTTTCTCTCTCTCTCTTTCTCTCTCTCTCTCTCTCTCTCTCTCTCTCTCTCTCTCTCTCTCTCTCTCTCTCTTGTGGAGCCAATGGTGGAAACGCAGCCTCCAATGTAACTCATTGGCCGTCACACCGCTTGATGCGCTCCGTCCTCTCCCTTCTGCGCTATTCTGCACTGCACTGCTTCTCTCTCTCCCCGCCCCCCCACTCTTCCTTTTTCTCCAACCTGCATCCCTCTCGCACTTGAGTGCGTTCCTCAGCTCCGCGCCACTTGGGGGAAATACCGTGCGCTCTGTGGAAACTAATGCTTTTTGGGATCCCCCAGCCTTTCCTCGGACTCCGTGGATGTGTGTGGGCCTGAGGAGGGCTCCAGGGTACGGGGGGAGGAGCTGCTCAAGTGGGCGCATCTTCTAGGCTTCTTCCAAGCCGTGGTCGTGGTTGATGGTGGCGCCTGGAGGGTCATGCCCTGGGACTTGTGCGCTTTACGGTGCTCGGAGTTGGAGATCCTCTCCCCTTTCCGCGCCCCCCGGCGGGGCAACCTTGAGCCCGGTGCCGGGGGAAGCTGAAGAGCAGGCACCATGAACCAACTGGACGCGCCGCGGCCACTCAACTGGACCATCAGGAAGCTGTGCCACGCAGCCTTCCTGCCGTCCGTACGCCTACTCAAGGTAAACAAACGCGTCGGGGAGCTGTAAGCGTAAAGCAAGAACCGTACAAGATTTGTTGCTTTCGGGTGCAGAAGTGGGGCAAAAACCGCTGGCGTAAAGTGTACCCCTTCCGGGGGAGGGGAGGTGCGTGGTATTATCGGGGCCAATGGAAAGTGTTTTTGTTGGGTTGTAGAAATACGAGGTGGAAATAAGAGGTTTGCATGGAGGACAGGTGATGCGACTGGCAAGAAGAAGAGCGGAGATGGCAGATGAATAATGACGGATGCACCGAGGAGGATCCAGACTATGTAGATCTGCGTTGTTGAGCCAAAGTTGGCATGTTTTGAAATTGATTCGACAATTTCCCCTCTCTCTCTCTCTCTCTCAATAAGGCATCGTCCAAACTAGGGCTGCAACTAACGATTATTTTAATAGTCGATTAGTCAACGATTATCTGAACGACTAATCGGATAATAAAGCGTACACATACACTACCGTTCAAAAGTTTGGGGTCACCCAAACAATTTTGTGGAATAGCCTTCATTTCTAAGAACAAGAATAGACTGTCGAGTTTCAGATGAAAGTTCTCTTTTTCTGGCCATTTTGAGCGTTTAATTGACCCCACAATTGTGATGCTCCAGAAACTCAATCTGCTCAAAGGAAGGTCAGTTTTGTAGCTTCTGTAACGAGCTAAACTGTTTTCAGATGTGTGAACATGATTGCACAAGGGTTTTCTAATCATCAAATAGCCTTCTGAGCCAATGAGCAAACACATTGTACCATTAGAACACTGGAGTGATAGTTTCTGGAAATGGGCCTCTATACACCTATGTAGATATTGCACCAAAAACCAGACATTTGCAGCTAGAATAGTCATTTACCACATTAGCAATGTATAGAGTGTATTTCTTTAAAGTTAAGACTAGTTTAAAGTTATCTTCATTGAAAAGTACAGTGCTTTTCCTTCAAAAATAAGGACATTTCAATGTGACCCCAAACTTTTGAACGGTAGTGTATTTAACGGCTGTCATTTTTCCATCGACTTCTTATATGCAGCTTAAGTTATTTTAGGCATGCGCTTACGGACAACAAAGATGACTAATTCATTCATAAATATTTATTTATGCTGTAACTGCGCTGCTCATCCAGCTGTTGCAAAAATTAAATTGACTAATAAAGTGTTGTCTATTTGAAAGAAAGGAAAGGCAAAGTGCTAAAACACTATTAACCTTGTTTATGTATTTAAAAAAACAGTTAAAATAGCAGCAATGAAAATACAAAATCTGAAAATCGTTTTGCGATGTTTAAAAAGCTGCACACTGGTATATTGACTATTGATTAACAGTTTAGCACTCTAATAGACTCAATGTGTAGAATTATATATTTGATTCATTCTTAAAATGTTGTCTATTTAATAGATTGTATATTTAATTTTATGATACCTCCACATTGATGCCCGTCAGTCTCTGTGTTTGTTCGCGTTTACTAAAGGGCCTTTTTTTTTACGACATTGCAAATTGACGTTGCTTTAAAACGTTCTTGGATTGATGTAAACAACGTTTAAATGGCTGACTTTGGTTAAAATGATAGTGAAAGTTATTTTTCACACAACTTCATCTCACTCTTGTTAGCTAGCTAGCAAACTAGAAGCTAACACTCTTACCGAGGCTAAGACCCTGCAAATGTCCGACATCATGTCTCTGCTTTAAATGTTGCCGTATCACAGATATACTGCCATAAAAACAAGACCCGCCTTGCGAAATGAGCAAGGCGTTTCTGTTTTTAACAAGGATGAGAGAAAATATCCTCACACTTTACAAGTTAGCACTGGCCTTGTTTTTGCGAGAGACCCACTTCCGCCCGGAAAAACCCGAGCGATGACATCACGACTATTGTCGACAAATATAATTGTCGGCGACACAGTAATCGTTGCAGCCCTAACACACCTGCTCAGTACGTCTGTTGTGTAGAAGTCTTGTTTAGACACCTTTTTGGCATTCATGCATGCATTTTTTCCAGCCACTTAGTCCAGGGCTGCGTCCTCCTCTCCTGATCTGAGTGTCTCATAAAAAATAAAAGCCTTTTTGCTCTGACGTTGGCGTAGACGTCTGCATACGTGTCGCCTGCTTGAATGGATTGCGTTGAAACCCTTAATTGAAAGCCGATATGTGTGTATGGATGTGTGCGGAAGAGCTAGAACTTTGCACGCTCTGGTGCATTCCTACGATTCTACATCTACAGTCGAACAGGTGCTTTTATTTTGGTGTTTTTCATGGAATGTCTTCTTGAAAACTGCATCTGTCATGAGCTCAGCGTACCCTTTACACCAGAGTTATTCAACTGACCCTGTTTTGGGGGACAGACGGAAAGCTAAGGACTGGGGAGCTGGATTTCTCCCTTCACTATTAGTTTCATTTTGTATATTCCGAAGCACCATTGCCCTTTAAAGGCCTACTGAAACCCACTACTACCGACCACGCAGTCTGATAGTTTATATATCAATGATGAAATCTTAACATTGCAACACATGCCAATACGGCCGGGTTAACTTATAAAGTGCAATTTTAAATTTCCCGGCAAACTTCCGGCTGAAAACGTTTCGATATGATGACGTTTGCGCGTGACGTCAACTGTTGAAGCGGAAGTATTCGGAGCCCATTGAATCCAATACAAAAAGCTCTGTTTTCATCTCAAAATTCCACAGTATTCTGGACATCTGTGTTGGGGAATCTTTTGCAATTTGTTTAATGAACAATGGAGACTGCAAAGAAGAAAGTTGTAGGTGGGATTGGTGTATTAGCGGCGGAATACAGCAACACAACCAGGAGGACTTTGAGATGGATAGCAGACGCGCTAGCCGAACGACCTCATCTTGACTTCCTCCCTCTCCGGGCCGCCGACCACATCGGTGATCGGGTGAAGTCCTTCGTTGTACCGTCGATCGCTGGAACGCAGGTGAGCACGGGTCGTGATGAGCAGATGAGAGCTGGCGTAGGTGCAGAGCTAATGTTTTTAGCATAGCTCTGTCGAGGTTCCGTAGCTAAGTTAGCTGCAATGGCGTCGTTAGCAACAGCATTGCTAAGTTTCGCCAAGCTGGAAAGCATTAACCGTGTATTTACATGTCCAGAGTTTGGTAGTATTGTTGATCTCCTGTCTATCCTTCCAGTCAGGGGCGTATTTGTTTTGTTTCTATATGCAGTTACGCCCGATGCTATCACGTTAGCTCAGTAGCTAAAGTGCTTCACCGATGTATTGTCGTGGAGATAAAAGTCACTGTGAATGTCCATTTCGCGTTCTCGACTCTCATTTTAAAGAGGATATAGTATCCGAGGTGGTTTAAAATACAAATCCGTGATCCACAATAGAAAAAGGAGAGAGTGTGGAATCCAATGAACCCTTGTACCTAAGTTACGGTCAGAGCGAAAAAAGATACGTCCTGCACTGCACGCTAGTCCCTCCATCCACAAATCTTTCATCCTCGCTCAAATTAATGGGGTAATCGTCGCTTTTTCGGTCTGAATCTCTCTCGCTGCATTGAAAACAATAGGAAAATGTGAGCAGCCCTTCCTCCGGTGACGTCACGCTACTTCCGGTAGGGGCGGATGTCTCCCTTCAGTATTACTCATTCGCACTTAAATGTTATTGACAGTTTAAACATACATCATTATTATTTATTATTACTTTAGATTTTTTTTGTACTTTAATTGTATGTAATTTTATTGTTTTACCAGTTTTTGAGTCCCTTCTTTTGCAGTATATTTAATTAGTTATTTTTGTAATCAGTCTGACCTAAGCCTGGACAATAATCCTTGTGATTAAAACATGCTTTGATATAATTTCACAAGGTTGTAAACTCGAAGTAGGTTGGATATATTTATTTAATATGATTAAAATAAAGAGTAAGATTACAAATTCAGTGAGTGGGACCCAGGCCCCTGTGTAGTGGAAAAGTTTGGACCCGAGGTCAAAGAGGTTAAGAACCCCCGATCCACTGTTATTAAGACTCTGCCGCAAAAATGTTTGACTCTCAAGTTTTTAGAACTGAACTGGCGTGCCACCCATTGATTAAACCGATAGATGAAAAAGAGAGGACCTAAAATGGAACCTTAAAGAACACCACTAGCATAAGTAAAGAAGTTGAACAGATGACCACTGTCTGCATCTGAAGTAAACAATCTACAGTAGCACCTTCGTTACATAAATCTCATTACGAAATACTGCCAAAAAGGAGAGGACTTAAGGGGTTCCTTGAGGAACGCCTCAGTTTTGTAAATCACAAATTTGGACCGCCGTGTTTTGTGTTTGCTAGCAAGGTTTAAATGTGAATGCAAGGATCTATCAATGTGTTTACAGTGGTCCAAGTTTCTCTATAGAACAGGAGCGCTGTCGTCTTTTTTGTACATTTCTGCAAAAATGTTTGTCTCCTAAGTTTTGAACTGAATTCGGGGGCCTGTATGATGTCATCCCGGGCCGAATCCCCGGCCTGCAATTTGAATAGCCCTGCTTTGGACCTCAGTTCAGAGCATGAAAGGATGGACTTTTTCTTCAGCTTTTTGTGGCACTTACTAAGAACTATGGAGCGCCAACCATGTCGAAACATCTCAGTTCAGCAAGCAGCAAAGGATTAACTGCACACGTTTGGCTTTTTGGGGGTGGGGGGATTATTGTGGCTTTTTTGTGACATTTATTCAAAAAAAAAAGAAAAAAAGAAGTGACTTCTACGAGGGGTTTTAAGGAGAAGAGCGAATGCGAGAATAAAGAACGACACCAGAAGTTACAGGAAGTACATGGATTCATACTGAAAGCAGTTAGTTTGTCCTGCAGTTTCTATTTCCAGTTGAAAATTAAGTAACTAGTTCGATAAATCGTATTTGTCAGAGTAGTTTTAATGCAACATACCTTTTTTTTCTTTTTTGTCCTGTAGGACGAGTAACAAATTCGGTACTTTTATAGGCACAAACCGAATTCCGTCGATACTACCAGGTATCGATTAACGTAGACTCAAACGGTGCCATATTTTGGTATCTTTTTTGCTTGTGATGTAGCAGACTCGTCACATCTGGTTGCAGACTAAACACCGGCTCACGTAAACAATCAGTCCAGCAGCACTTAGGGCGGACTCCGTCAAACTCTTTCTGAGTAATGCTGCAATTTTCAACACCAAACAAAGCAAGTATGCTTGGCAGAAAACGCTTAAATGTAAAGTAAGGCTCCACTCTTCCAAAATGTGCTAGCTTGATGCTAATTGGATTTGCCATAGACAGGCTACTAATAGCACTAGCGATTTTACATGGCGATTTTAACACCTTCAAATGTGTTAATTTTTATTTATTTATTTACAGACATGATTTTGTATTATATTATTGTTTAGTTTGTTAATATCAGAGTCTGTTCTGCAGAAAGGTCATCCCTAGAAGTGCACATCTTATGGATAGGGACCCACAGTTAAAATATACATCATCATATAATATACAAAATACAGTATAATACAATTCATTTCAAAATCTACCCACCAAATAGCCATTTACAGTTTCATACTAACCTACCAACAGGGTGACATTTATAAAGAAGGAATCTTTAAATACACCAAATCAGTCTCGATATCCTATTATTCAAATTTGATTAAAAAGTTGCATCTTGAAGATTTGCAATAATCTCATCGTACATAGAGAATGAAAAATAATGAAAAAAATAATGAAAACTACCACTTGGATACATGTTACAATCAAACAGCATATTACATAGAGTCTTAACACTTTGTAGGGCGCAACAGAACACATTCAGCCTAAAGGAAAAGCTACTTCCTAGTTAGACAACATACTTTAGATACAGTACTGCCCTCTAAGGTCTTGGAAGTGCACCTGCATTGCAAATGAGACTCAAATGAAGAACATTAACAACATTTAACAACTTTTAAATATAATTAACATTTATTAACACACACAAAAATACCAACAATTAGTACAGTTGAGTATCGATTCCCAACTACTGTATCAGTTCAATTTTGTACGGTACCCATCCCTACTTTTACTTTAATATTTTTATAAAGATCAAACTATTTTTATTCTGTTAAATTAAATTTCATTTGCATCACTGCATGTACATATATCATATGTATTTATAATCTATTAACTACTGCTTGCAAAGACACATTAATTGTTTAGGCTTGTTCGACTGACACAGTAGCACAGAAGCCAGACATGTGTAATAAGTGTCCTTAACCGATGTAGTTTATATCACAGTCTAAAGTACAACATTTGTCAATACAAACAAGTATCAAATCATTATAGTTGCGTATTACTTAAACAAAGTATTAGCGTTTTAAAAGGTATCCAGTAACAAACATATCTGCATCATTCAATTTACTCTGTCATGAGGTTAATGTGATCAATTATTATCGCCAAAAAACAAATGACCCTTCCACTTTAATTTAAAGACAGTATAAGTCCACTCCAGACAGTTAATAATAAATAGGTTACTGTTTTAGTACGTACTTGTATTACTTTTTAGTGTGGAATGTTCGAAAAGGTTGGCTAAATAAAACAAACAAAAAAATTAGTAAATGTTTTCCATATATTAGCCGCACCGTACTATAAGCCGCAGATAAATATGTTGTGAAATTAATTATTTGCACAGAAATATTTTATAAATATTTACAAAATGTTGTTTATACCTTAACTGTTTCCAAACGGTGTCTGTAACACGGCAGTAAAATGGCTAATCAAACACAACAGAAGTCATCACCATGGACCCAGTAGTTACGGAAGCTAGCTCTCCAATCAGCTAAAGAGACTCAATTCCACCATGTCGTTTCGGTGAATTTACTGAGGAATTTGTGAAACTGAAACAATCAAAAACGAATGCCGTTGTAAGTTAATAATACTAACGCAGACACTCGTAAACGTGTTAGCATATTAGCTAATGCAAACAACGCTAGCTTTATTAAATTACGATACCCCGGATTGCTAATAATCAAATGTAAACAATCAAATGCAGATACTTTTTCTTATGCCTTCTGATCTCTCTCTCTCTCTCTCTCTCTCTCTCTCTCTCTCTCTCTCTCTCTCTCTCTCTCTCTCTCTCTCTCTCTCTCTCTCTCTATGTCCACTACTTGCTGTCCATATCCTACCCCTCCTCCCCCTCCACACCCCTGATTGTAAATAATGTAAATAATTCAAGGTGATTATCTTGTGTGATGACTGTATTATGATGATAGTATATATCTGATAGTATATATCTGTATCATGAATCAATTTAAGTGGACCCCGACTTAAACAAGTTGAAAAACTTATTCGGGTGTTACCATTTAGTGGTCAATTGTACGGAATATGTACTTCACTGTGCAACCTACTAATAAAAGTCTCAATCAATCAATCAAAGCACGGACAAATATGCATGAAAACACTCCTACAGACATCACACATGGGATGGTTTACCAAGTAAGAATTGTTTTAGTTATATTGTAAAACTTACAATATGGACCGCTATGGACGGCTAGAACACTGAACGGCACTCTGCCTCCGGTTGGAAGACGCGCTAAATAGAAGGGCACTGCAGCACCTGCAGTGAGCGAAATCGTCCAAAAGATGGCACCATAGCAAAAACAATAAAACACCTGTCTGTCTGGAATGGACCTATGCTGGATGTAAGTTGAAGTGGAGTGGTCATTTGTTTTTTTTGGTGCCACCTACTGGTCACAGTGTAGTGTGATTTGTGCTGATATCGCATCGGATTGATATCTGCATTGGCCAATACTCAAAAGGCTCCAATTTATATCGCATCGGAAGTGACAAGGTTGCATCGGGACATTCCTACTCATGACCAGGCTGAAGTCCAGTCTTGCACAGACGTTACTGTACATTGCGCTGACTTACAGTTATGTACTGGAATGCATGAACACACATTGGAATTAATTGTGGAATACATTGTGGTTGTCTGCTTCTCTGAGTAGATTGCAAGAGACCACAATGGCTCCCCGTCGACACTCGGACATCGTGCGAACGTTTCCCCGATTGCGAGCGGTCCAATGTGTGCCGTGGCTCTCTTAAAGACGCGGCCCAGTCGCTCCGAGGGCCATAAATGAGGAATGAGCTGCGCTTGCTCACACAGAATGACGAATGGGAGCGTTGCCCCAGGTTTGTGTAAGGCGACGTGAGAAATGTCGGGGCAATCACAGAGCCGTGCAACTGTGAAATGCAAACTGCGGCAGAATTTACAATCTATTAAGAACGTCGCGCTTCCCTGCCTTCCTTGTTTTTTTCCTTAATTCCTGAAGTCGATTTGTGCAGTTTTTGCTGTCGTCCAGGTTTCTTGAGAAGTGTCGTACAGTCGGTGTGGGAAAAGGTTTACTGTCAGTGCAATATAAATTTAGTTTGTGCTCCAACCACCTTCTTTCTCTCTTTAAAAAAGCAACCTTCCCACTGCCTACATTTCAGCTGCCTTTACGTTGGCAGGAATCCTCTCTTAACGTAACACACTATTTGTTTACTTACAGACAATATGTGACTGAGGTGTTGTGTGAAATGAATCTAACAGGCCTGTCAAGGAGATTTCTGCATGGCAAGCACTTTCCTCGTCTGTCTCGTTATTACCTGTCCTCACCTGCCCTCTGGTTTATGTGCAAGTGAGCGTAAAAGCAGCACTTTGACTGTCAGAGGTGTTGTCTCTCCTCCTTGGTCACAATAAATGCACATTTTGTTCACATTGCAGCAAATACCATCTTGTCTGCTGGTGATGACGTTCAACCGCAATCTACTTAGTTATGTACCATGTTTTTCGATATGTAAGCCGCACCCACTATATTTTAAAAGCCGCACCGGACTATAAGCTGGAGATACAGTCGCAATCAAAAGTTTACTTACACTTGTAAAGAACATAATGTCATGGCTGTCTTGAGTTTCCAATAATTTCTACAACTCTTATTTTTTTTGTGATAGAGTGATTGGAGCACATACTTGTTGGTCACAAAAAACATTCATGAAGTTTAGTTGTTTTATGAATTTATTATGGGTCTGTGACCAAATCTGCTGGGTCAAAAGTATACATACAGCAATGTTAATATTTGGTTACATGTCCCTTGGCAAGTTTCACTGCAATAAGGCGCTTTTGGTAGCCATGCACAAGCTTCTAATTTTGTCATGAGGAGTGGTCAAAAATTCAAGCAGAAGCTTGCCAGAAGCTTGTGGATGGCTACCAAAAGCACCCTTTTGCAGTGAATCTTGCCAAGGGACATGTAACCAAATATTAACATTGCTCTATGTATACTTTTGACCCAGCAGATTTGGTCATATTTTTAGTAGACCCATAATAAATTCATAAAAGAACCAAACTTCATGAATGTTTTTTGTGACCAACAAGTATGTGCTCCAATCACTCTGTCACAAAATAATTAGAGTTGTAGAAATGATTGGAAACTCAAGACAGCCATGACATTATGTTCTGCTAGGTTCACACCAACGGCGCTTTGACGGCGCTTTAAAGCGGCGTTATAGCGTACCAAAGCCTGATTAAAGCGGGAGGGTCCTAATGGATCGTGGGAAAGCTTGTAGTGAAGCGGGACATGCGGCAAGTTCGCCAAAAATTTTTAAACGATTTAAAAAAATTCTGCGCTCTGTCAAGAATGGAATAAAGCGCCGAGAGCGTATGAAAGCGTGACAAAGCTCAGCAAAACTTGACTAAAAGCGTAGCAAAGCTTAACAGATCTTGGTTCAAAGCGCGGACCCCTACACATAGGAAGTGACTGTGATATTGACTAGTGACATTGAAACTTTTATGTAAAACCAACACAGGATTACAAATCCATTCCCTTTTGCATCATTGCGTTTTTTATACGATGATCATTGTTTCTGTACTTCTGTTAGAGTTTGCTGTTTGATGTTGCAGTTTGACATTACTGTCTATAATTTTTCTGTATGAAAATGTTAATAAAGAGAATATGTTACGTTTTATAAAAGAAATGCCTTTTATTATTTTCAACTAGCATAAGAAATGAAAGACAGACATTTATTAAGATTACAAAAATAAAATAAATTAAGATATAAAACATAATATAACGGGAAAAAAAGAGAAATTGAAAAAATAAATGAATATAAAAAATGTGTGAATAATTGCCTTGTATTATTTTCAACTAGCATAAGAAATGAAAGATAGATATTAATTTAGATGACAAAAATAAAAGAAATGAAGATATAAAACATAATATAATGGAAAAAAAAGAGAAATTGAAAAAATAATTGAATATAAAAAATGTGTTGATAATTGCCTTTTATTATTTTCAACTAGCATAAGAAATGAAAGATAGATAATTATTAAGATGACAAACATAAAAGAAATGAAGATATAAAACATAATATAACGGAAAAAAAAGAGAAATTGAAAAAATAAATGAATATAAAAATTTGTGGATAATTGCCTTTTATTATTTTCAACTAGCATAAGAAATGAAAGACAGATATTTATTAAGATGACAAAAATAAAAGAAATAAAGATATAAAACATAATATAACGAAAAAAAGAGAGAAATTGAAAAAATAAATGAATATAAAAAATGGGTGGATAATTGCCTTTTATTATTTTCAACTAGCATAATAAATGAAAGATAGATATTTATTAAGATGACAAAAATAAAAGAAATGAAGATATAAAACATAATATAACGAAAAAAAAGAGAATTTGAAAAAATAAATGAATATAAAAAATTTGTGGATAATTGCCTTTTATTATTTTCAACTAGCATAAGAAATGAAAGACAGATATTTATTAAGATGACAAAAATAAAAGAAATAAAGATATAAAACATAATATAACGAAAAAAAGAGAGAAATTGAAAAAATAAATGAATATAAAAAATGTGTGGATAATTGCCTTTTATTATTTTCAACTAGCATAATAAATGAAAGATAGATATTTATTAAGATGACAAAAATAAAAGAAATGAAGATATAAAACATAATATAACGAAAAAAAAGAGAATTTGAAAAAATAAATGAATATAAAAAATGGGTGGATAATTGCCTTTTATTATTTTCAACTACGATAAGAAATGAAAGATAGATATTTATTAAGATGACAAAAATAAAAGAAATGAAGATATAAAAAATGATATAACGTAAAAAAAAGAGAAATTGAAAAAATAAATGAATATAAGAAATGTGTGGAAAACAGTATACTGAGTTTTTCACATTTTTTTCTTATTTTTGTTGTAACAATGCACAACAGAGCTTGATAATCGTGTCAGAGCCTGATTTAAAGCGTCAGGATCGCATCAAAGCGTAATAAAGTTCAATAAAGCGTAATAAATTGTGTCAAAGCGTGATTTAAAGCGTATTAAAGTGGGATCAAAGCGTGAGGAACGGTAACAAAGCGGCAACTAATTCGTATTTGAGCATATCAAAGCATAACATTACTTCAGAGATCGGGATATTCTCGGAAAAATTGACAAAAATGACGGCGCTTTGCTTGCCGCTTTAAAGCGCGGCAAGCGCCGTTGGTGTGAACCAGGCAGTGTATGTAAACTTTTGATCGTGACTGTATATACGTTGTGAAATTAGTTATTTACACAGAAAGATTATGTAAATGTTTATTTACATACCTTAATTGTTTCCAAATGGTGTCTGTAACACGGCAGCAAAACGGCTGATCAAACAAAACAGAAGTAATCATTGAGGACCCACTAGCTGTGGAAGCTAGCTCTCCAGTCAGCTAAACAGACTCAATAACTCCACGGTGACGTTTTGGTGAATTTACTGAGGAATTTGTGAAACTGAAACAATACAAACAGAATGCCATTGTAAATTAATAATACTAACACAGACACTCGTAGACGTGTTAACATATTAGCTAATGCTAATGATGCTTCATTAAAAATGTGCATGAGACCACTCCTACAGACATCACACCTGGGACGGTTTAGTGAGTAATAATTGTTTTAGTTATATTGTAAAACTTGCAAACGTTGCTTTGAGCGATGAGTGGCGAATCCTATTGAGCAGAAACGCTACGGATGGATATACTTTCGGTTCAGGGCATTACAACAGGAGATACATTTCCAACCCGCAACACCTGCAATGAGCAAACTTGTCCAAAAGATGGCGCCATAGCACAAACAATAATATTTACAGTCTTCTGCTTGGGTTTAATGAGAACTATTGAACACAAAACATTATGGCCATTAGGGGAAACAAATCCTTAAATTAGCTACACTGTTTTATAAGCTACAAGTGACAACGTTTAGGGAAAAAGTAGAGGCTTATAATTCGAAATTTACAGTTTTATCAATGATGGTTTTTATGGAAAAATCAAGTCAGTAAAACGCTATTCAGGCACCGGATTATAAGGCACGTTAAAAGGGTCATATTTTGATTTTTTTCTAAATTTAAAACACTATCTTGTGGTCTACATCAGTGGTCCCCAACCTTTTTGTAACTCTGGACCGGTCAACGCTTGAAAATGTGTCCCACGGACCGGGGGGTGAATAAAAATAAATAAAAATAAAATAATAATATTTTTTTGTTTTGTTTTTTTTTGTCACTAAAAAATACAGAATTATTAATAACAGAAAGAAACAACCCTTTTGTGCGAATGAGTGTGAATGAGTGTAAATGGGGGAGGGAGGTTTTTTGGGTTGGTGGACTAATTGTAAGTGTATCTTGTGTTTTTTATGTTGATTTAATAAAATTAAAAAAATGAAGTAAAAAAAAAAATATATATTTTTTATTTTTTACCGGTACAGACCGGTACCGGGCCGTGGCCCGGTGGTTGGGGACCACTGGTCTACATAACATGTAAAGGTGGTTCTTTGGTGAAAGTGTTGCATAGATTATGTTTTACAGATCATTTACAAGTAGCTTTCTAAGTGTCTCTTCAGGATGCATCATTTTGTGGGCGGTCTTATTTACGTGGCTCAACTTCAGCAGCATCTTCTCCCCGTCATTTTTGTTGTAGCGGGAGTGGAAGAAGTGTCAAAAGATGGAGCTAACTGTTTAAATGATATTCAGACTTTACTTAATTTAATAACGGAGCAGCATCTCCTCAAACGTGGCTCACTAGTGCAACAACAACGCCGGAAATGTGTCCCGTGAAAAACCGTCCGACTGGAACCCTGTAATAACTAAAGTTCCGTGGGTGAATTACTGTATGTAAACCCACTACAGTTTTTAGCGCTTTGATAGCTCGTCTACTGACAGATATAAGTAAGAACTTTACGCTACTTTACATTAAAAATTGCAACAGCGGAAGATGAATGCCACATAAGAAGGTAGACAAAAAGAAGAAGCTTATGACTACGGTGTCGGCACGGACTACAATGGCGGATGCACGCACATTTTGAGGATCCCAAATACACATCAGCAGGTACCAGAAGGTAAGAAAAGTTGGTTTTACATAATATTGCGAAACAAAACGCCATGTAATTTGTCTGCTAATAGGTGCCATTTGGGGCGGTATACCTCGGTTGGTAGAGCGGCCGTGCCAGCAACTTGAGGGTTTCAGGTTCGATCCCTGCTTCCGCCATCCTAGTCACTGCCGTTGTGTCCTTGGACAAGACACTTTACCCACTTGCTCCCAGTGCCACCCACACTGCTTTAAATGTAACTTAGATATTGGGTTTCACTATGTAAAGCGCTTTGAGTCACTAGAGAAAAGCGCTATATAAATATAATTCACTTCACTTCACTTCATTTTGCGGTCTTTATGCACATCATAATAATACTCGTATGTTTAATGCGACGACAATCCATTATGGCTTCATAGCTTACCGAAGTCGTACTAACAACATTTTGACAGATGTTTGAGTGCTGTATGTTATGTTCTATATTCTCAATGGAAAATGTAAAGTTTTGGTGTTGTTTCCTGGCGTCATCTTGCAGTTTACACATATCTCTTATATATGACTGCCATCTATATTAGGCGCACCGGATTGTAAGGCGCACTGTCGATTTTTGAGAAAATGAAAGGATTTTAAGTGTGCCAAAAAATATGGTACTTTTGATACTCTCATTATTTGAGACAATTAAATAAAATTGGTGATCCAATAATTAATTGCAAAATATAACCCGGCCATTAAATATGAAAATTGATCATGGAAAAAGTAAACAGGTCATTTTAAAAATAGGAAATATATTTATTGTAATTTGTTTTGAATTAGTACTAATATTTTTCAGAATTAAATTCATTCATTTGATAAGTTATTTTTGATAATTTACTTATTAATTATATGTTTAACCATACTGTACATACAGTACAGTATATACCAGGGGTGTCAATCTCATTTTAGCTCAGGGGCCACAAGTGGGCCCTAATGGTAAAATCATGGCATTATAACTTAAAAATAAAGACAACTCCAAGTTGTTGTTTTTTGTTTTACTCTGGCCAAAAATAGAACAAGCACATTCTGAAAACGTACAAATCACAAATAATCCTCTGGACAAAACACTTCAAGTTTGTTGAACATTCTGAGGAAATTGGTGCAGCTTCAAAAACACAATGAGCTTAGACTTGGTCTCAGTGTATCTACAAAGCCAGAATTAAACTTTAAGTCACAGTGTTTCTGGGATTGAACAAAAAACACAACATGTAAACTCTTCTAGGTATGAAATACCTCCTTTGTCATGTCCATGTATCAATCCAGTGCTAACTCAACAAACCGTAAGAAACGGAGGTAAAAACTATTTAGGGGGTTAAGTTCACTTTTCTTGTGTTTGACAGAGACATTTAGGGAGAGTAAGGGTGCCAAATAACGATATGTTTGAAGCAGAAGACATAAAACGGCAGGTTTTAAGTTTCATGTGGGTCGAGGAGCAACAGTCACCCTTTACTGTGTACCTCCTGCTTGGCCCCGGTATAAACCATTTGCTTGCCTAACAGAATTGCTATTGTGACATCCAGTGGACACATTTAGAACAGGAGTTTCTTTCGTTAAAAAAAAAAGCAGCTAATTTTTATACTTGGCAAACACATGACGTGGGCCGGATAAAACCTGTTTGCAGGCCGTACGTTTGACACCCATGGTATATACTCAACATTTATTTGGATTTAGGCTGGAAAAAAGAAATCTCCATTACCTGCATTGTTAGCTGCCTCATGCTAGCAGATTTTACCTATTTAGTACGCACAGAAAGGAGAACATCATGTTTGTTCTTGTCTCGGATTGTGGTGGTGTCACACCGCGGTGAGGAGAGTCTTGTCTTGGTTTTTTCTGTCTTGTGATTTGCATGTATTATTTTGAAAAAGCATCTCCTCTTGTTTCAGATCACGGGCCCTTCCTCTTGTGTCACCAGTCTGACGTCATCCCTGACCCTTGATTGTTTCCACCTGTTTCCCATTACCCTCATGTTCCATATAAGCCCATCCCTCCCCTTGTTCTGTGCCAGATTGTCTCGATCCTTCGTGCCTGTCTTGCATCCTAGTCCATGTTCTTGTCTTGCCTCGTCCCACGACCACGTATGTTTATCCAGCGTTTTTCAAGCTGTAATTTTGAGTTAACCTTTTCCTCCCTTAAGAGCGACCTTTGTTATTTAACCTTTTTCAACCGCAGTGGTGAGTTATGATTTTTCTTTAAATATTTCCTTCCTCAAAGTTTGAGTGATTTTTGTTTATATAAATGTTAGAATAATTGTGAGAGTAGTAAGTTTTGATAGTCCTTTATTTCTTCTTCCGTTTGGAGCGCTTTTTGTTAAAGTTTTTTTATAGCAGATTCGTTGCTAGTTTATTTGTCTTATTTTTCTCTATTCCTCCGTTGGAGTGATTTTTGGTTCTTTACCTTTTTGGAAAAGTTTTTTGATATTGTAGAACCTCATAGTGATTGTATATTTTCTGCTCTGGAGGTTAAGAGTTATTTTCAAAATAAAAGCCTTATTTAGAACCTCCCCTCTCTGCATCTGAGTCCCTTCATTCGCCCAAGCCTGACAGGTGGTAGGGTACAATTCACCCCCCGAAAAGTGCAGTTTTCCTTTACGTGGCATATTTTTTCCTGAAAATGTTGATGGTTGCTAGAGAGGTGTTAGTTTGAGTTTGGGTTTTACCGCAGATGAGGCTGTTTTGTCTCTTTGTCCAGTTTTGTGTAATGTGTGATTGGTGCAAGCATCCAGTGTGCCAACATGAAGAAAACCTTTCAAAACTGGACACTCGTGTCAAGTGGGTGTGTTTGGGTTTCTTTGCACATGAGTGGGCTTTGAAGGCCAAGCCGAGGCAGGCGGAGGTATGGATTTATTTACACAGTGGCAAATCCTCTTGTTTACAATCCTTGCTCTGCAGAGGCAAACAGTCTTTTACTTACAGTAAGTATTCCTCAGGTGTCTTTGTACCTTCTATACTATGGAAGTATTACTGTAGCCAAAACTATTCGCAAATGCATACCTCAATCTGTGCGTCTGTAATCCGATTCACTTGTCCGTGTACTATTTTGTGTGTGTGTGTGTGTGTAATCAGATCTGCCTGTGCGTGTTATAATTTGTGTCCGTAATTCATACTTGCCAACCTTGAGACCTCCAATATCGGGAGGTGGGTGGTTGGGGGCGGGGGCCGTGGTTGGGGGCGTGGTTATTTACAGCTAGAATTCACCAACTCGAGTATTTCATATATATTTCATATATATATATATATATATATATATATATATATATATATATATATATATATATATATATATATATATATATATATATATATATATATATATATATTTTATTTTATTTTATTTACATAAAAGAAATACTTGAATTTCAGTGTTCCGGTGGCTGTCCATTAGATGGCAGTATTGTCCTGTTTAACTTCTCCGTTCATGATGCGTATATCATTTCGGCCACCGTGTTCAATGGAGAAGTCTGTTCTACATATTTACAGGCAACATACACCTTCCCCTTCGAACTGTCCTGGATGAACTGAAATTCTTGTTTCCATTCGTTTGAATTCGTTAGGCAAGGTGTTTATATTGTGGGAAAGCGGACGTGAGAACAGGCTGTCTCCACTGAGTCTCAGGTCCGCATTGAGCTGGAAGGGGCGTGGCCTCCAGCTCCGGCTGAATACCGGGTGTTTGTCGGGAGAAAATCTCTGCCGGGAGGTTGTCGGGAGAGGCGCTGAATACCGGGATTCTCCCGCTAAAAACGGGAGGGTTGGCAAGTATGCCGTAATTCGAGTTGTGTCTGTAAAAAACAAACACAAAAACCAAAAAAGCCTGTGTCTGTCCGTATTTCGATCTGTGTGTGGGTATTCAGATTTGTGTGAAATCTGCCTGGAGCCGCAAAAAATTAAAAGCCTTCTGTAAGTGTTATAATGAAGGCAACACATGATGTAAGTGTCTATATTAGCTATATTAGCCTACTATCAAAGGCTGAAGCAAATCTTCGTTGACAGAAATGTTGTATTTTAATTTTTATTCTACACATTTTTGCAACATTGGAAATCATTAGTACAATGGAGGCTTCTCACAGGGTGAGATAACTCCTGGAAATTACTGGCTCAGTATGGCCAAAAGTGTAGATGTGTGTGTCCGAGTTAAAGGAAACGGCCGGCTGTCTTCTTCCAATGGATTTGCTACAATCTTTGGCAATCTGGGTAACGTTTGCTGTGGTCTGGAACAACATGGCACCCAAACAACAATCAGAAATGCAGCCAATATCACATACATATAGTGTGTCATGAGACATGCAAATACAAATTAAATACACAGAGGACATAAGTATCGTATTTTTCGGACTATAAGTCACAGTTTTTTTCATAGTTTGGCCGGGGGTGCGACTTATACTCAGGGGCGACTTATGTGTGAAATTATTAACACATTACCGTAAAATATCAAATAATATTATTTAGCTCATTCACGTAAGAGACTAGACGTATAAGATTTCACCGGATTTAGCGATTAAGAGTGACAGATTGTTTGGTAAACGTATAGCATGTTCTATATGTTATAGTTATTTGAATGACTCTTACCATAATATGTTACGTTAACATACCAGGCACGTTCTCAGTTGGTTATTTATGCGTCATATAACGTACACTTATCCAGCCTGTTGTTCACTATTCTTTATTTATTTTAAATTGCCTTTCAAATGTCTATTCTTGGTGTTGGTTTTTATCAAATAAATTTCCCCCCAAAATGCGACTTATACTCCAGTGAGACTTATAAATGTTTTTTTCCTTCTTTATTATGCATTTTTGGCCGGTGCAACTTATACTCCGGAGCGACTTATAGTCTGAAAAATGCGGTAAAGGAAATTATTTGAGCTCAAATTTACCTACAAACGAGGCATAATGATGCAATATGTACATACAGCTAGCCTAAATGGCATGTTAGCATCGATTAGCTTGCAGTCATGGATTAACCAAATATGCCTGATAAGCACTCCAGCAAGTCAATAAAATCAACAAAGCTCACCTTTGTTCATTCACGCACAGCAAAAACGTTTGGTGTACAAAATGAGACAAAGAAGGAGTGGAATAAAACACGTATTTCTGTGGCAGCGTCGGAGAAAGTTGTACATGTAAACAAACTATGATGAGTTCAAGGATCGCTGAAATTAGTAGGACAAAACAGTGCTTGCCAAATACTCTCTTATCAGGGAAGCATGTTTAATATAAACAGTGGGATTTCTAACCATTATGAATGTTTGTGTCATGTTTGTTCTCCTACAGAAAATATATTAAAACAAAAAAACATTTTTTTTTTTTTCTACATCTTTTTCCATTTTCACACATCTCTGAAAGAGGTCCAGAGAGCCACGGGCTGCTGACCCCTGGTATAGGGAAAGAAAAGGTGAAGTTGCAGACAGACAAATCTTTGTATACGTTCACATCACTGCACGTATACACAAGTCTTACACGGCTGAAGTGTTGCTAAAGTCACATGGAAAATGACAGCCAATCAGGGTTCCTGCTACCCACGACTCTAAATACACAGACACAGGCATTTTATACGCACACACGATCGAAATTCGGACAATTTTTTTTTTTTTTTACACAAAATACAGACAAATTAAAGGCAGGCTGATCTGATTACACACACAGATTGAGATACGGACACACAAATTAGTACACGGACACGTGAAACGTATTACACACACTCACACACTCACACACACACACACACACACACACACACACACACACACACACACACACACACACACACACACACACACACACACACACACACACACACACACACACACACACACACACACACACACACACACACACACACACACACAGATTGAGATATGCATTTGCAAATAGTTTTGGTACAATAATACTTCCATACTTTATAAATAAATGCATGCGAACAGAAGCACAGTTGTGGTTTCCCTCAGACATAACCTGAACATGTTTATGAAAAAAAAGAAAGTCCACTTGTCATTTGGATATATTGCTTGTCTTACATTTACATTGCATGTTCGTCTGCTGGCAGTATAATGGAACTGGCAATCCTGCTGCTTCCTCACACAGTAATGATGCTGCTCAAAAAGATGTCAAAACATGTTTGATTGATTGATGTTTTGTCAGGAAGGAGCAGAAAAAAAGCTGATGGAAATGTATCATTAAAGTGCTTTTTTTTTTGGAAATGGGATTTTTTTAGAGGTGAATTTATTCTTGGGCAGCACGGTGGATTTACAGGGGTTAGTGCATGTGCCTCACAATACAAAGGTCCTGGGCTCGATCCCCAGGCTCGGGGTCTTTCTGTGTGGAGTTTGCATGTTCTCCCCGTGACTGCGTGGGTTCCCTCCAGGTCCTCCGGCTTCCTCCCACTTCCAAAGACATGCACCTGGGGATAGGTTGATTGGCAACACTAAATTGGCCCTAGTGTGTGAATGTGAGTGTGAATGTTGTCTGTCTATCTGTGTTGGCCCTGCGATGAGTTAACGACTTGTCCAGGGTGTACCCCGCCTTCCACCTGAATGCAGCTGAGATAGGCTCCAGCACCCCCCGCGACCCCGATAGGGACAATCGGTAGAAAAATTTCACCGTGCTGCCATATATATATATATATATATATATATATATATATATATATATATATATATATATATATATATATATATATATATACAATACAATCATTGGTATTTTAACTTTATATATATACTGTATATATATATATATATATATATATATATATATATATAATATATATTGGTATTCATTGGTATTTTAACTTTATATATACAGTATATATATATATATAAAGTTAAAATACCAATGATTGTCACACACAATTATCCTCTGCATTTAACCCATCACCCTTGATCGCCATATTATATATATATATATATATATATATATATATATATATATATATATATATATATATATATATATATATATATATATATATATATATATATATATATATATATATATATTTATATATTGCACATTTTTGTATGATATATATATGTGGGATATATACAGTATATATATGTGCATCTGTATATATATATATATATATATATATATATATATATATATATATATATATATATATATATATATATATATATATATATATATATATTTGTATGTATGTATGTGTGTGTGTGTATATGTGAATATATGTGTGTGTGTGTGTGTGTGTATGTGAATATATGTGTAAAAATGTGAATGTGTGTGTATATATGTGTAAAAATATGTGTGTGTATGTATATATCTGATATATATATATATATATATATATATATATATATATATATATATATATATATATATATATATATATATATATATATATATATATATATATATATATATATATATATGCTTAAACACAATATACCTTCCTTAGCAGAAGAATATTGTTCTGTAGTGATGGGTATCATTTTTTTCAGGGGTTCTTAACCTTTTTGACCTCAGGGCCCAACTTATTCACTACAGAAGGGTGCAGGGCCCACTCAAATATTAACACTGAATTAGTGACCGTACTCTTGATTTTAATCGTATTCAATAATTATAACTTATCTGCTTAGTTTTACAGGATCAACTTTGTCAAATTATATGAAAGCATGGTTTAATCACAAATATTATTATCAAGGCTCAGGTCAGGCTGATTACAAAAATAAACGCCAATCAAATATACTGCAAAAGAAGGGACTCTTAAAAATGATGAAAAATAAATGTAAATACAATCACGCAGTTCTAAAATAAATGAAATGAATTAATAGTAAATATTTTTTTTCTTAACTAAAGTCTTAATAAAATAAAAATTTAAATGAAAATACATCTTTACCACTTTAGTCATCATTTTTGCGCTTAATAATCTTCTTTCGCTCCAGACTTCTTCTGTTTGTTTGACATTGTCTTTACTGTCACAAGTGGTGGAAAAGTGTATTACAACTGAGCACAGCTGAGAAACAGATATATTTAGGCGGTCCTATACGGGGCGCTTCTGGTTATGGTTAAGGAACAGTGATTTTATTTTATTTTTTTAAACATAATCATTTATTTTAACTGACACCAGTGCCAAATCAGTATTTTAACATTGGTGCTGGTGCTTAAAGGGTGCCTGACTCGGTACTTGGAAAAATAAAAAAATACACTTTTTTTGTAAAAAAACTAAACAAAAAAACAACAAGAAAAAATATTATTTTTATGGACTCAAGTTGAACAGACAAGTAATTATAAATACTTCAGTTATATAAATACAATTAAAATCTTGGAATTAAAATCCAAAAGAAAAAAATTATCATAGTCATTGCAGCAATACAAAACATCGAGAACATGCAAAAAAAACCCGACTTGCTTGCCGATACTCATAGTTCAGTTTGGAATGATCCAACTGTTGGACACAAAATGTATTGTGTTGTGTATTGTTGAAATCCTGTCGCCTACTTGTTGCTTTCCCCCGACAGCACACACTTATTCCCCTCAAAGACATTTTGAAATATCTTCTTTGTCCGCTCGTCTCTCAGGTATTTGCTCGCCAGACACTTTTACAAGTTGATGTCTTGGATTTCGGGGAGGATCAAGTGAACACTTCCCCAAACTGACAGATGAAAGGAAAATGAAACATCTTTGATCCCATTTTGGCACCTTTTTTGTCCAATGACTCAGCCACAGATGTCACTTTAATTTCTACTTTGGTCCGTTTTTCACCGGCTTCATCTTTTCTCACCTGTCGTCTTCCCTCCATGCCTCCTTTGTGTTGGTCTCCACCCCACGCCATCATAAAGCATATATAACACTATCTTATGCAAAATGCATGAGAGGAGGGCATGTTGCTGCTCAAAAATAAATATAACCGTCTTACGCTAAAAATAAATGTGTTGCATAAAAAGATCCTCCGCTGCATTTTATATCAGGCAGTCGGAGCACGGCAAGTCCAATTTCTTCACGTCCCATATTGGCAGATACCGGCATTAACCTGATACGATATCGGCACAAATCAAACATACTTTTATTTTGTAGTGTGGAATGTTAAAAAAAGGGTTGATCAGGTGAAATTACTCAGGGAATGAGGGTACAGTAGGGAAGGGACACGTTTAGCCCCATTCCTGGGTGGATGTCATGAGAAATGGGTTGGGGGGGGGGGGGAGCAGGTACAGAATCAGAATCAGAAGAGTTTTTATTGCCATTGTTTGAGAACGGGTTCACAAACTAGGAATTTTACTTGGCGCAATCGTGCAACATAAAACACATATAACACAGAATAGAATAACATGAGCTGTAACTGAGCTATCAGATCTTGTTATTGTTCATGAGCCTGATGGCCGAGGGGTAAAAACTGTTCAGGTGGCGGGAGGTGTGGGTCTGGATGGACCGTAGTCTCCTGCCTGAGGGGAGAGGGGAGAATAGTTTGTGTATGATTTTGCATTGCAGTCTGTTAAAAATGATGGAAAGTGCCAGTCTACATAGCAGCTGACACGGTAGTCAAAGTTGGAATTACCACAAGACTTTATTCAACACACGCGAAAGTGGAAAGTGCACCCCCAATTTCTCACAATTCATGTCTCAGGTAAACTGATACCTCTCCCCTAAAAAACACTAACCCGTCTGGAATAGACTTAAACTGTCTTTAAGTTTAAGTGGAGTGGCGACTCCTAGTGGACACATTAATGTGTTTAGTTTGATGCTTGTTTACATTGACAAATGTGGTGTTTTAGACCGCACAATTCTTTAATTAATGAGACTTAATGTGTACATCTAGCTTCTGCTAGTGCTATTGTGTGCTCAGCTGTTGTGTAGCTGCTACCTCCAAGTAGCCTATACCCTAGCATGTTTACCTTTTTTGTAAATGACATGACTAAAATACAAGACGAGAAAAACCTTGTGTGCTAATTGGAGGACATTTAACTTCCTGTTATGTTTAGCGCTTTTGTTTCGATTAAGGCTTTAGTTTATGGACTGTTTTTTTTATTTTTTATTATTATTAGGGGTAGCGTTATGGTGAAGGATTGACAGCCCTGTGTTGACTTGACTTGCTCACCCGAGTGTCTTTTGTTGTTTTGTGGGTCTTTTCTTGTGTAACTTTGGGACACAGAGAGGTTTTGCGGGTTCTTATTGTTCGATTTTGGTTATTCAGTGTTTATTTAAAACAGTCCATAAACACTGGGGACGGCGTGGCGAAGTTGGTAGAGGGGCCGTGCCAGCAATCGGAGGGTTGCTGGTTACTGGGGTTCAATCCCCACCTTCTACCATCCTAGTCACGTCCGTTGTGTCCTTGGGCAAGACACTACACCCTTGCGCCTGATGGGTGCTGGTTAGCACCAACTACATGGCAGCTCCCGCCATCAGTGTGTGAATGTGTGTGAATGGGTAAATGTGGAAATACTGTCGAAGCGCTTTGAGTACCTTGAAGGTAAAAAAGCGCTATACAAGTATAACCCATTTATCATTTATTATTATCATTTATTTTACAATCATCAACCTTAAGAGTAAGAGATCTTATGACTTGCACTTGTTGTTTTTTGTGTCCTTCCTAAATACGCTCTGAACCAATCTATTGGGGGCTCGTCCGGGATTTGATGTGGAAGTACAGCTTGTATAGTAATATATACATTTAATTTCAGTTTCAGTTTATTTCGAACATGCATACAATACAATGAATGTTTTCCACCAACTGTTTCCAGTTGTTTCATTACAGCATGCCCGAATAGGAGTAGGAAAAAGCAGAGCCTATTTAATCCTCCCCAGTTACATATCACTGTAATTTTATCCCATTTTGCTTAAATAATTGGACGCACAAACAACCGATATTTTGTGTCGTTGTCAGCGCTAGTCAATAATAATAATAATAATAATAATACATTTTACTTATAAGGCGCCTTTCTGGGCACTCAAGGACACCGTACAAAATCAAAACAATAAAATCAAATTGGATAAAAACAACAACAAAGATAGAGAAGATAAGATGATTACAATGAATAAGCAGTCAGGAATAAGTGTGTTTTGAGTCTTGATGAGCTAAACATCCGAGTCTGTTGGAACAGTGGTCACCCTGCACAAGGGAATGATACCGTTCACATTTGAACCGATACAGTACAGATTCCCTGGCACCTGGGAATCGATACTGGTATTCAACGGTACCAGTGTTCTGTACTTTTGTGTGTTAGATGGCAGTAGTGTGTAGTTTATAGTGTTTTGTTGTTGTTGTTGCGCCCTAAAAAGTGTCAAAACTGTAAGTATTGCACTTATTACGCACCAGTTGTTTGATTGTAACCTGCGTCTTGGTTGTAGTTTTTATTAGCACACTTGGAGGTGTCAGAATCGCCATGTAAAATCGTTAATGCTAATCAGTAGCATGTCGCTAACAAAGGGGTAGCGTCAAGCTAGTGCATTTTTCGAAAAATAAAGCCTTACTTAACCTACGTTGGAGCGATTTTTGAGTGTTATTTCTTTGTTGGCATTGGCAACTGCAACATTACCTAGGGGTCGTTTGGCTGAGTCCGCTCTCTGTGCTGCTGGAGTGATCGCCAAGTGCCGAAGACGGCAGCCGAGCGTTATGTCACGTGGCACTGTTGGATTTTAAGTGAATTAATGCCCTGTGCCAAAAAAAAGTAGCGGCTTTGGTACCTATTCCACAGTCCAGGCTTGAACCAGGGTCCGCAAATCCTTAGTGATAGAGAATTATAGGAGCACTGCTAGCCAATTAGCTGAAAGTGAGGTTTGCACAACGTGCGATAGCACAGCAACATTAGCTGGCATTTGTTAACCTTGACTCATATTCATTGTATAGTAAATGTATTTATGTACAAGCTGCACACTGACTACTCAAAGTTGTGTTTAATTGTCGGTGTATTGTGTCTTGGGAAGATGTTCTGTTTTGAAAACGGTTGAGCGTAGTCACTTGTGCAGAAAAGCCGGTGTCCTGC
>NC_084747.1:30311880-30351880 GCF_033978785.1 Entelurus aequoreus | reverse complement strand
ACTCCCGGAATTCAGCGCCTCTCCCGAAAACCTCCCGGAAGAAATTTTCTCCCGAAAATCTCCCGGAATTCAGCCGGAGCTGGAGGCCACGCCCCCTCCAGCTCCATGCGGACCTGAGTGAGGACAGTCTGTTTTCACGTCCGCTTTCCCACAATGTAAACAGAGTGCCTGCCCAATCACGTTATAACTGTAGAATGATCGAGGGCGAGTTCTTGGTTTCTTATGTGGGTTTATTGTTAGGCAGTTTCATTAACGTCCTCCCAGCGTGGTAACAACACACAACAACAGCAGTCACGTTTTCGTCTACCGTCAAGCAGTTTGTGTGCCGTAAACAGCAATGTTGTGACACTCTTAAAGGCCTACTGAAATGAAATGTTTTTATTTAAACGGGGATAGCAGATCCATTCTATGTGTCATACTTGATCATTTCGCGATATTGCCATATTTTTGCTGGAAAGGATTTAGTAGAGAACATCGACGATAAAGTTCGCAACTTTTGGTCGCTGATAAAAAAAAGCCTTGCCTGTACCGAAAGTAGCGTGACGTCGCAGGTTTAAGGGCTCCTCACATTTCCCCATTGTTAACACCAGCAGCGAGAGCGATTCGGACCGAGAAAGCGACGATTACCCCATTAATTTGAGCGAGGGTGAAAGATTTGTGGATGAGGAACGTGAGAGTGACGGACTAGAGTGCAGTGCAGGACGTATCTTTTTTGCTCTGACCGTAACTTAGGTAAAAGGGCTCATTGGATTCCACACTTTCTCCTTTTTCTATTGTGGATCACGGATTTGTATTTTAAACCACCTCGGATACTATATCTTCTTGAAAATGAGAGTCGAGAACGCGAAATGGATATTCACAGTGACTTTTATCTCCACGACAATACATCGGTGAAGCACTTTAGCTACGGAGCTAATGTGATAGCATCGTGCTTAAATGCAGATAGAAACAAAATAAATAAGCCCCTGACTGGAAGGATAGACAGAAGATCAACAATACTACTATCAGGAGACACAGAACCAAAAACTGGACCTGTAACCACACGGTTAATGCTGTGCCGCCTGTCGAAGCCTAGCAATGCTGTTGCTAACGAAGCCATTGAAGCTAACTTAGCTACGGGACCTCTGAGAGATATGATAAAAACATTAGCGCTCCACCTACGCCAGCCCTCATCTGCTCATCAACACCCATGCTCACCTGCGTTCCAGCGATCGACGGCGCGACGAAGGACTTCACCCGATCATTGATGCGGTCGGCGGCTAGCGTCGGATAGCGCGTCTGCTATCCAACTCAAAGTCCTCCTGGTTGTGTTGCTGCAGCCAGCCGCTAATACACCGATCCCACCTACTGCTGTCTTCTTTGCTGTCTTCATTGTTCATTAAACAAATTGCAAAATATTCACCAACACAGATGTCCAGAATACTGTGGAATTTTGCGATGAAAACAGAGCTGTTTGTATTGTAATACAATGTGTCCGAATACTTCCGCTTCAACCATCGACGTCACGCGCAAACGTCATCATACATAGACGTTTTCAACCGGAAGTTTCCCGGGAAATTTAAAATTGCACTTTATAAGTTAACCCGGCCGTATTGGCATGTGTTGCAATGTTAAGATTTCATCATTGATATATAAACTATCAGACTGCGTGGTCGGTAGTAGTGGGTTTCAGTAGGCCTTTAAACAGGACAATACTGCCATCTACTGGATAGCCTCCGGAACACAGAAATTCAAGTATTTATTTTATTTATATGTATAATAAAATAAATATATATATATATGTATATTTAGCTAGAATTCACTGAAAGTCAAGTATTTCATACATATATATATATATATATATATATATATATATATATATATATATATATATATATATATATATATATATATATATATATATATATATATATATATATATATATATTTATTTATTTATATATATATATATATATTTATTTATATATAGATGTAAGCACAAGTTATCGCTTGCAGGGCATTACTGCCTGACGCACCTCCAACAGTGCATTGTGGTGCTGGCTGCAGGGTCATCAGCCGGGAGCCACCCTTCACGGATGTTTCGTTCCTTTAATCCCGGAACATCTCTAGGTGGTGGAGCAGCGACAAGGACGTCTCCCTGCAATGATTATCAAGAAGGCCATCCCCCCTTGGGGGAACTGAGGGGGGGCATGCATCCAGGTGCAAAACAAATATGTTCCGAGGTCCGTTAGTATTACCGGCAACCTCGGCACCACGGCACCACGGCACCAATGCAAAGTCAATGGACAACACAAATGTGCAGTACCTCAAATGGCCACCATCCCAACAATGATTATCAAGAAGGCCATCCCCCCTTGGGGGGACTGAGGGGGGGCATACATCCGGGTGCAAAACAAACATGTTCCGAGGTCCGTTAGTATTACCGGCAACCTCGGCACCACGGCACCACGGCACCAATGCAAAGTCAATGGACAACACAAATGTGCAGTACCTCAAATGGCCACCATCCCAACAATGATTATCAAGAAGGCCATCCCCCCTTGGGGGGACTGAGGGGGGGCATACATCCGGGTGCAAAACAAACATGTTCCGAGGTCCAGCAGCCAGCTAGAGGATCCATACTGTACCCATATTCTAACCCCTGTGTTATTGCTGTTGTGTATATGGAATGAGTCCCAAGGGACTATGCATGGCAGGGACGTCCATCTCCCTGAGTCAAGCGTGGGCCTGACCGCATACCATAACATGGCAGCAGGGAAGCCTCCCTACTGCCCCCTGTCTACGCGTCTTGCTTTCCCCACGCCTTGCTTTCCCCACGCCTTGTCATTTCTTCTGAGCCACAACCAGAAGCTCCCTTGTTCTGCCTCTTCTGCCAGGGCTTTGAGGGCTTTCTTTAGATTGGAGCCTTTGATCCTGAGGGACTTTAGGAGCCGCTGGGTGGACGCTCCAGTGTAGCCTCTACAGCCAACTTCTACTGGATAGGTGAAGGGCCTCCATCCTGCTTGTGCACACTCGCTTGCCAGCTCTGAGTACTTGTCCCGCTTTCTTTCAAAGGCAGCCTCCATTCCCTCTTCCCATGGTACCGTTAATTCTACCATGATGACAGTTTTAGTAGATGTGGACCACAGGACAATGTCTGGGCGTAACAAGGTTGTTGTAATCTCTTGAGGGAACTTCAACTGACGATCTAGATCAGCCCTCATGTTCCATTCTCCGCCAGCTGACAGGAGGGACTGGATGCTCTTGCTGCTGCTCTGAGGCTGGCCACCTTGCTTGACAAATTTAATCAACTGCTGAGTTGTTCCCGGACTGGCCCCATTTGCTTCCACTCTGCGTGCCTCCAGGATTTCAGCTAGCTTCCGCAGGACGCGGTCGTGCCGCCATCCATACCGGCCCTGCGACAAAGCTACCTTGCAGCCAGAAAGAATGTGATGCAAGCTTGGGTTCTTGGAGTCACAGAGCTGGCAGGTCACCTCTGCCCCGTACCACACATGCAAGTTCCCGGGACTGGGGAGGATATCGTACGTGGCCCTGATGAGGAAACTTAACCTCGCCTGGGGCATCTTCCACATGTCTGCCCACGTAACAACTCTGTTGACAACGGCCTCCCAATTGGTCCATCTCCCTTGCTGCTGTTGGCCCACAGCCTTGATCATGTAGCTCTCCTCTTCCATCTTGATCACTTCTGAGATCACCAGATCTTTTCTTTCCTTCCTTGAGGCTTTGGACCACATCTTGGATGCTGTTCCCCATCCGAAGCCGGCTCTGCCAGACTGTATCTGTCCAACCATCTCCTGGTGTTTCAGTCGGACGATGGCCTGGTCTACTGTCTGCGTCGCATTCCACTTACGCCCTGTACAGACTTGGGTCTTGGTGTTACGGACAGACGGATCAGGTGAGTCTCTTAGCTCGAACACGAGTCTCACCTTCTCCTGTTTGTAGCCCAAGCTGATGGATTTCAGTGGCAGCTTCAGAATGGTTCTTCCAAACAGCGCTGTGTTGGAAAGACATCTGGGAAGGCCCAGCCACTTGCGAATGTAGTTGTTGGCTTTTGAGTCCATCTTGAGGACTGTTGTGGAGGTGATGTCGCACAACTTCAAGGGCCACATCAGGCGATGGTATAAGGTGAACTGGTAACACCAGACCTTGAATTTCCCTGGAAGATAGCTTTGGTCAAATTTGTTCAGGCCATCCTTCAGCTGAGAAGTGACAGTGGCAGCCATGTGCTTATCAGACATGTCAGCAGTGTAACACCTTCCGAGGCTCCGCACAGGTTGGTCGACTACACATGGGATTAATTCACCATCCACTGAGAATGAGATGTTGTCATTCCTGGCTCCTTTCCGGATGGAGAGGCTGCGGGACTTGGCAGGTTTTATTTTCATCCGTGCCCATGCTAGGAGCTCCCCGAGTCTTTTCAGGAGTCTGGAGGTACACACAGCCGTCTGGAGGAGGGTGGTAACATCATCCATGTAGCCCCGCAGCGCCGGGAGTCGCTGGCCTGACTCAGATCTCACTCCTCGGACCATCTGTCTTCCACCAATAAGGATGATCTCAAAGGCTGTTATGAACAGTATTGGAGAGATAGAGCAACCCATTGCTATTCCCTTCTCTAACTGGTGCCAACCAGTTGAGATCTCCTGAGTCGTGTAGCAGACTTTGAAGTTGTTAAAGTAGTTTACTACCAGGCTTTGGATGCATGATGGAATGTGGAAGAAGTTGAGTGCAAAGCTGATGAGTTGATGTGGAACTGATCCATAGGCATTGGCCAGATCCAACCAAACCACATGCAGGTCCGCTTTGTTGCGCTTGGCTGACTGGATTTGCTCCCAGATCATGGCCGAGTGCTCCACGCAGCCAGGGAAGCCTGGAACGCCCGCCTTCTGACAACTGGTGTCGATGTAATTGTTTGCCAGAAGGTAGTTGGTCATCCGCTTCGCCACCACGGTGAAGCAAAGCTTCCCTTCCACATTCAGTAGGGCAATGCCTCTGAACTGGTCGATGTTACAGGAGTTACTCTCTTTTGGGATAAACGTTGTTATTGCTCTGCTCCACGATGATGGTATACTGGGTTTTCCAGGCAACGCCCGTCAGCTTCCACAACAGCTTCAGGAGTCCAGGACAGTTTTTGAAAACCTTGTAAGGTACCCCGTTCGGTCCGGGTGCTGAAGCAGTTCTTGCACGCTCAACCACTTGCTTAACCTCAGCCCATCTCGGGGGGGTGGTGTAAAACTGTGAGGAAGGCTCAGGTGGGCGAGGTACGTGCCCCGGTGATCCGAGGGGGAGGTCCTTTTGGCTATCACTGAGCTGGACTGTGATGTGTTCCTCCAACTCCTGCTCACTGGTCTGGAGTGTCCCGTTCTTCTTTTCCTCTAGCAGGCTTCGAGCATACTTGAAGGGGTCCCGGAAGAAGCTTACCCTTGCTTTCTCCCTGCGGCTTCTGCGTTTCCTGATCCTTTCAGCTCTCCTCAGTTGTGTGAGTCTTACTTTAATCTGGTCCCACAGGTTCTTCAGGCCGACTTTCTCCTGGTCATTGGCTTTCCTCCACTGCTTGCGTAAGAGGCGGCGTTCCTTTACGAGCTGGAGGATTTCCCTCTCCCGTCTCCCGCTCTGTTTGGGAACGATCTTCTTCTGTGGCATCAATCCAAAACGCTCTTTCCCTTCTTCGTAGATGATGTCTCCCATAATGTTTAGTTTGGAAGTTACACTGCCTCTTAGCGCACTTTGGAGGGTGGTGCATAAGTTCAAATCGAAGCTGCTCCAGGAGTCTTTGTCGTTGGCTTTTGGCCACTTCACTTTGGCTTTCCGGATAAGCTTCTCTGATGTTCCTCTTGTGGGTTCTCTACTTGGTGTTTCACTGTGCTGCGGGCTGTGCTGTTGTTGCTGCATGTCCTGCTGGGAAGGCTGTTCCTCCTCTCTCTCACCAGTTGCAATGGTGGGATCAATAGCACTGTGGTGCTCAACCTGGCTAAGATTCCTCCTTGTCTGATCTGCTTCTGCAGTGCAAGTTTGCATCTGGTTGCGGCCTCCGCCGCATTTTGCCTTTCCCTGGTGTATTCGCAGGCCCCGGTAGGTTGTTTCCTTGGCCCACCCACAGCCACATTCTCTGAGGATCCTCTGCTCGTTCGTCAAAATATACCGTATATATATATACATATATATATATATATATATATATATATATATATATATATATATGTATATATACTCTCTCTCTCTCTCTATATATATATATATATATATATATATATATATATATATATATATATATATATATATATATATATATATATATATATATAGAGTATATACACATATATATATATATATATATATATATATATATATATATGAAATACTCGAGTTGGTGAATTCTAGCTGTAAATATACTCCTCCCCTCTTAACCGCGTCCCCAACCACGCCCCCCGCCCCCCGCCCCCCGCCCCCAACCACATCCCCGCCCCGCCCCACCCCCGACCACGCCCCACCCCACCCCCCACCCTCCACCTCCCGGAATCGGAGGTCTCAAGGTTGGCAAGTATGGTCTAATCTGTGTGGGTAAAGTTTGAAAGTGATCAGATGAAATATCTAGGACAAACTGGTTAGAGGATAATACTTAAAAATTGTGAAAATCTGCAGAAAATAACCTTTTTGAATGTTCTGAGGTTAAAAATGTGCATAAAAGATGCAGTGTTGTATGCTAACTGAATTAGGAACACAACTGTGACAATCTACTACCTTATGATTAATTATTACCGGGATGAGGCTGATTGCCTCACTTGTGGTGTTGCATGGTAAAAATTGCTGTTTTTCACTTTTCCACTGAGAGTCGCACACTAAAAAATCAAAGCATGTGAGGGCCATTTTGATATTTTTCATTTTTCAAAACCAATACAATATTTATATTGTTTTAATCTTTAGGGCTCTCTTCAAGTTAGGAAGGGTGTCAGTCATAAAAATCTTCAAACTAAGTCAAGTGTTATTTTTTTTTCAACGCTTAAACGTGTAGTTCAACTTCAGGTCTATCTGTCGTTATAAAGTGGCAAAGAAAGTTATGTTTTATTTCCTTTTTTTCAAAGAAAACCCTGATTTTTATGACAAAAGCACAAAACATGCAGTGAAATATTTGATGTGAAGTAATTGGAGCCTTGCAAAAGTCAATTGATTTTGATTCAGATTTTTTTGCGTTATTATTTTTTCCACTTTCAACACTTAATTATCTAGATCAACTTCAGATCTATCTGTCGGTTATTAAGTTTTTATTATTATTTTATGTTTTATAATTATTTTACATTGTTTGTTTGTTTAATGCCTTTTTTTGTCAAATAACACTTGTTTATATATGGTGAACACAAAAAATATGCAATATTCCCTCCTCTCCCCCTAAAAAAATATTTTAAAGTGGAATATTTGATGTGAAGTAATAGAAGCACAAACTTAATTCAGTATATTAATTTTGAGTCCTTATCATTTTTTTTTAAACAATGACAGTTTTAAAGAAAACAATCCCACTAAAATTCTTGGAGATCAAAAACAGCCCACTCATAAAAGTGTTGAAAATAAGTCATGCATTATTATGTTTTTACATTCATCACCTATGTCTCTAGATCAACTTCAGATCTACCCGTCGATTATACATTTTATTGTTATTTTATGTTGTTTGTTTTATAACCTTATTGCCAAAGAAAACTTTGCTATTACTATGTCAAACTACAAAATATGCAATATTTTCCCCATAAAATATTTCAAAGTGGAATATTTGATGTCACGTAATTGGAGCTCTGACTCGGTAAATAATTCATAACATCGATTTGAATCCATAATTTTTTTGGAGTAATGACAGTTTAAAACATGTTTTTAAATCCCACTAAAATTATTTGGGGATCTAAAAGGGCCCCACTCATAAATGTGTTAAAAATAAGCCATACTTTTTTTTTTACTTTCAACACTTCGTCATTCTACATCAACTTTAGATCTATCTGTCGATTATTTTTTATTGTTATTTTATGTTTTTTGTTTGTTTTATGCCCTTTTTGTCAAAGAAAACTTAGTTTTATTTCATGTCATACACACAAAATATGCAATATTTTTTTTAGAGTTAAAAAAACTTAAAAAGTCCCACTAAAATTATTAGGGATCCTTAAGTGCCCCAATCATAAAAGTGTTTAAAAATAAGTCATGCATTATTTTTTTTACTTTAAACACTTCATCATTCTAGATCAACTTCAGATCTATCCGTCCATTAGTTTTTATTATTATTTTATGTTTTTTGTTTGTTTTTTTGCCCTTTTTGTCAAAGAAAACTTTGTTTTTCTAATGGCAAACACACAAAATATGCAATACTTTTCCCCCGAAAAAATATTTCAAAGTGGAATATTTGATGTGAAGTCATTGGAGCCTTCAATAGGTCAATTCATAACAACATACATTTTGATGTATTATAATTTTTTTAAGTGAAGACAGTTTTAAAGAAAAAAATATGGCAGCTCTAAATTATTAAAGTCAACATTGCAATTTTTTTCTCGTTAGATTTCACCTGTTTGCTCTTTTATTCCACTTAGTAGTGTTTTTTAGAATTGTGAAAAATAAGACGCGGGCTGCACTTTGGGCACCCCTGGTCTGCAGCAAATAAGTTGTTGGTATCAAAAGTTGTGGCGGTAAATGCATATTATTTATGGCTGATGAGTCAATGAGTCAATACATTGCCACTGAGTCTGTAAGGGCTGTTCAAGTAATGAGTGCTGAGGGCCCAGTGATTACAATTGCATCCCCCCAGGAGGTTCAAATTAGTCAAGCTCTTTGGAGACAAGTGGAGCCACGCTAAGTCTCGGACATGTGTGATCGATCAGACCGAAATGCGTTCAGGGGGGGAAAAACAAAGTCTTATGTTGGCACTAAGATCAAGACTGTTGGACAAGAAGTCTTTCTTGGGTGTTGTCATGGTGGACAGGTGGGTTTTAGTCCAGTTAAATCCACAACATTAGCTCTCGGGCACGGTCTGAGTCAATTAGACTTTGAGTAAAGGTTCACGGCATAACAGAGATATATTAGGGAGTAGAAATGTCAAATGTTAGCAACATTTCAAACATTTGGCTTTCTAAAGGTCCTGCTTACACATTTTGTTCCCATTACGCTCGTAAAGAAGACACCGTGCCTCGTTCTAGCGCTCTTGTGGGGAATACTGGACCCTGGAATTCATCATCATTTGTCCACTGCAGCATAGTTTGGGGTAGAAAATGTTGACTTTATGTGCACTTTGAACAGTGTGAACCACTGCTGCTGCCTTTTGTGCAGACAGCTGCGGGTTTGATTCCCGGCTATAGTGCCCCAAAACCCAGTGCCGGTGTTCGCCATCCATCCGTCTTCTTCCGCTTCTTCAAAGTCAGGTCACGGGGGCAGCAGCCTAAGCAGAGAGGCCCAGACGTCCCTCTCCCTAGATACAGCTCTTTCCGGGGGGATCCTGGAGCGTCCCCAGACCAGCGACTTGTAGGTGTTTCCATTAAAGGGTGTTTTGCGTCAAGAGCTGTAATTCTCGTAAAACCTCATCCCGCGAGACTCCACTTTGAGGAAGAGATTGCTGTTGCCGTGATGAATAGTTTTTGCTGTCTAGTCTTTTTTTGTGCCAAAAAAAGTGTTAGTACTGCAAGTATTGTACTAACTCCAAAACCAGTGAAGTTGGCACGTTGTGTAAATCGTAAATAAAAACTAAATACAATTGTGATTATTATTTTTAATATTTTTGTTTAAATCTGTACAGCACTTTGTACTATATATTTACATCTACCTTGACCTTGACCTTGACCTTCAATGTTTGATAATATTTTGTCCCGCACTGTGTAAACCCACATTCTCAATGGCTGTGGTAGCCCACATTCACAATGGCCTGATGTGTTCAATGGGGCTTGGCTATCACATTTTTCCTGTGATTTTGTTATTTTTTTACATCCTATTTGCAAATATTTTCATTTATTTTTTGCCAATTTTACAATCATTTCAATATTTTGTACAAACTGATCACTTCTCCATTAAAAAAAAAAGATCATTGCTTGTGTCCTGAGCGCTGCCTTGGAGTGACATGTGTGAGAAGTGCAGTAAAAATGACATTTACTTACCTATTTACTGACACTCAAATGCAGCAGAGTGAGACATTTCTAATATCATGACTTTTGAAGGAGAACGTGTCAGGAGAGGTTTTATAACCGAACGCTTTGATCTGAGTGCCACGCTCGCACATCTCGGCTGATGTAACTTCTCGTATAATCACTTGCTATTCATCTGGGTCGTTGGTTCTGGGTCGTTACGAAACCAACAACCCGTACCTCCTCACTCACAAAGCCGCCATTACCTGTTAACACCTGTGTGCTTTTTAACTGTGCTTTGACCCATTTGGGACAATTGTGTACTTTCTACAAGCAAAGTCGTGTTTATCAAGGGCCACATCGCAATTATGGCTGCCCTCAGAGGATCACATTTAACATTGAATATATATATATATATATATAAAAACATTTTTTTACAGATTGATATCTTGTCAAAATGACAACATCAGATATTAAAATGTAAAATAGATGCAATTAGATGTGCAACATTTTTCTGTCAAAAGTTAAAGAACAATTACGTTTAGCCAGAAAGTGCTCTTTTTTTTCCAGGCTTTCGCAGGCCACATACATGAAGTGGTGGGCCACATTAAATGATGTGGCGGGCTACGTAAATGATGTGGCGTGCCAGGCAACTTTAAACATATGCGACATCCCACATTAAAATGAAGGGACGGGCCACCGTAAAATGATGTGGCGGGACACAGGATGTTCCAGGACACAATTATATGATGTGGCGGGCAACAATTATATGATGTGGCGGGCAATGATGTGACGGGCCACAATGAAATGATGTGGCCGGCCACGATTGAATGATGTGGTGTGCCACATAAATGATGTGGCGTGCCAGGCCACATAAAACATATTCGACGTCCCACATTAAAATGAAAGGACAGGCCACCGTAAAATTATATGGTGGGCCTCTGTAAAATGATGTGGCGGGAAATGATTGAAATTATGTGGTGGGCCACGATTCAATGATGTGGTGTGCCACGATTCAATGATGTGGCGGGCAATGATTGAAATGATGTGGCGGTCCATGATTCAATGATGTGGTGTGCCACGATTAAATTATGTGGTGGGCTGCGATTCAATGATGTGGCGGGAAATGATTGAAATTATGTGGCGGGCTACGATTCAATGATGTGGTGTGCCACGATTCAATGATGTGGCGGGCAATGATTGAAATGATGTGGCGGTCCATGATTCAATGATGTGGTGTGCCACGATGAAATTATGTGGCGGGCCGCGATTCAATGATGTGGCGGGAAATGATTGAAATTATGTGGCGGGCCACGATTCAATGATGTGGTGTGCCACATAAAGGTTGTTGCGTGCCAGGCCATGTAAAACATATGCGACGTCCCACGAAAAATGAAGGGACAGGTCACCGTAAAATTATAGGGCGGGCCTCTGTAAAATGATGTGGCGGGCCACAGGATGTTCCGGGCCATGATTGAAGGATGTGGCGAGCAACGATTGAAATTATGTGGCGGGCCAAGATTCAATTATGTGGCGGGCCACCATTAAATGATGTGCGGGCAAAATTGAAATGATGTGGCGGGCCACAATTGAATGATGTGGCGTGCCACATACATTATGTGGCGTGCCAGGCCACATAAAACATATGTGACATCCCACATATGTTTTATGTGAAGGGACACAATAGAATGATGTGGCGGGCCACGATTCAGTGATGTGGCGGGCCACAATGGAATGACGTGGCGGGCCACTATGAAATGAAGTGGCGGGACACAATTACAAAACCTGTTTCCATATGAGTTGGGAAATTGTGTTAGATGTAAATATAAATGGAATACAATGATTTGCAAATCATTTTCAACCCATATTCAGTTGAATATGCTACAAAGACAACATATTTGATGTTCAAACTGATAAACATTTTTTTTTTGTTGCAAATAATCATTAACTTTAGAATTTGATGCCAGCAACACGTGACAAAGAAGTTGGGAAAGGTGGCAATAAACACTGATAAAGTTGAGGAATGCTCATCAAACACTTATTTGGAACATCCCACAGGTGTGCAGGCTAATTGGGAACAGGTGGGTGCCATGATTGGGTATAAAAACAGCTTCCCAAAAAATGCTCAGTCTTTCACAAGAAAGGAAGGGGCGAGGTACACCACTTTGTTCACAACTGTGTGAGCAAATAGTCAAACAGTTTAAGAACAACGTTTCTCAAAGTGCAATTGCAAGAAATTTAGGGATTTCAACATCTACGGTCCATAATATCATCAAAAGGTTCAGAGAATCTGGAGAAATAACACCACGTAAGCGGCATGGCCGGAAACCAACATTGAATGACCGTGACCTTCGATCCCTCAGACGGCACTGTATCAAAAACCGACATCAATCTCTAAAGGATATCACCACATGGGCTCAGGAACACTTCAGAAAACCACTGTCACTAAATACAGTTCGTCGCTACATCTGTAAGTGCAAGTTAAAACTCTACTATGCAAAGCGAAAGCCATTTATCAACAACACCCAGAAACGCCGCCGGCTTCTCTAGGCCCGAGATCATCTAAGATGGACTCATGCAAAGTGGAAAAGTGTTCTGTGGTTTGACGAGTCCACATTTCAAATTGTTTTTGGAAACTGTGGACGTCGTGTCCTCCGGATCAAAGGGGAAGCAAACCATCCAGACTGTTATTGATGCAAAGTTGAAAAGCCAGCATCTGTGATGGTATGGGGGTGCATTAGTGCCCAAGGCATGGGTAACTTACACATCTGTGAAGGCACCATTAATGCTGAAAGGTACATACAGGTTTTGGAACAACATATGCTGCCATCGAAGCGCCGTCTTTTTCATGGACGCCCCTGCTTATCTCAGCAAGACAATGCCAAGCCACATTCAGCATGTGTTACAACAGCGTGGCTTCGTAAAAAAAGAGTGCGGGTACTTTCCTGGCCCGCATGCAGTCCAGACCTGTCTCCCATCGAAAATGTGTGGCGCATTATGAAGCGTAAAATACGACAGCGGAGACCCCGGACTGTTGAACGACTGAAGCTCTACATAAAACAAGAATGGGAAAGAATTCCACTTTCAAAGCTTCAACAATTAGTTTCTTCAGTTCCCAATCGTTTATTGGGTGTTGTTAAAAGAAAATGTGATGTAACACAGTGGTGAACATGCCCTTTCCCAACTACTTTGGCACATGTTGCAGCCATGAAATTCTAAGTTAATTATTATTTACAAAAAAAAAAAGTTTATGAGTTTGAACATCAAATATCTTGTCTTTGTAGTGCATTCAATTGAATATGGGTTGAAAAGGATTTGCAAATCATTGTATTCAGTTTATATTTACATCTAACACAAATTCCCAATTTATATGGAAACGGATTTTGTAAATGAAGTGACGGGCCACCATTAAACGATGTGACGGGCCATGATTGAATGATGTGGCGGGCCACTATGAAATGAAGTGGCGGGCCAGCAGGATGAAATGATGTGGCAGGCCACGATTCAAAGATGTGGCTGGCCACGATTGAATGATGTGGCGGGCCACTATGAAATGATGTGGCGGGCCACTATGAAATTAAGTGGCGGGCCAGGGTGAAATGATGTGGCGGGCCACAACTGATTCACGTGGCGGGCCACGATTATATGATTTGGCGTTTTACATCAGTGTTTGTCAAACTTTTCTCCTAAGTACTCATTAAAAACAAGGCAGATGTTTTATTGAACAAGTATATTTAATATTTTTGGCCACTGTAACATTACACACGATGCACAGACATAATCAGTGATACTCCACATACGGTACATATTTACAGACTTCTTTGATGTACCACTAGATGGAGCCCGCGTACCACCAGTAGTACACGTACCACAGTTTGAGAATCCCTGATCTACATGATTATATTATGGTTATTAAAAACAGATACGCCGCCCTGCAGTTCACATTCCGGAGAACACTTTAATGTTCGATCCAAACAAACGACTCCTTTTAGTGCAATAATTTAGGCACTCGTGTTCAAAACCTAGCCTTTATTCGTAAACGCTTCTCTCCCGTTTCAATTTATGTGCCTTTTACTCTTCTGCCATCCCTCACGGAGGTATGTCGGCTTTTATTGGAGGCTTTAAATCTCCCAGGTGCGGCGAGAGGACGGCACCCCTGAGGTTGCGGGCAGCTGCTGGCAGTGGCCGTGCATTAATGTTGTCCCAGCGCACGACGCAGCAAGCGGGCCATGGAGTGCAGGACAAGCGCTGGTGGGATTGAAGAAGAAGTATCATGGCAGTAAATGACTTATGTGGACGTTCACGTCAAGTAGGAAGTGTGGGGGCCAAATTGGATATTGGGATGTGGAAGATGCTGGCGCTATTTTTATCTCGCTGTCGTCGTCATGCTCTGGATTCATCCCTGCCCCTCCTCGCCTCCTCCCTCACATGCGCCATGTATTTATACACCGTGTCGGCGGCCATAGCGAGCCAGTCCGACCATCTCGGAAAATAGAATCCATCTTCCACTGGGCTCACAATACTTCTGTAGCTTATTATTCAATGCACAATGGTGGTGGTTCTGGTTCTGGCTCCAATGGCTTACTTTGTGAGACCCCCTTTTTTGTCGGCGGTGCACCACTACCAATTGCTGTGCCTCCAGGATTGTTGCTCTGTTGCAATTGCACTAATTGCAATTCAAATATATCCCTGGGTTCACATACTCACATCTTCACTTCCTTTTTTTATGATGAAAGAAATATTGATTTATGACCCTTTTCCCATAATTTCTTTTTGTTTTTGTTTTTATTCTGCCTGTACAGGGCGCCCATCTGGCACATACCCTCACCTGATGAGTAAATGAGCCCTAACTTGGGATGTACTGTTATTGATATTGATGCTAATATCAATACTCCTCGGTATTCATTGGTACTCTTATCAGTGCTATCCATCCATCTTCTTCATCTTATCCCAAGTCAGGTCGCGGGGGCAGCAGTCTAAGCAGAGAAGCCCAGACTTTCCTCTCCCTAGCTACTTCGTCCAGCTCTTCCCGTGGGATCCCAAGTCGTTCCTAGGCCAGCTAAGAGACACAGGTTCCCATTCAGCAATACATTCCTAACTTTTCCTCTTATCTTTCTTCCTAAGTGATTTCTTAATTGGAGTCCATTCAAATTCATGACGTGTTCTTAAACGGCCAAATTTTTCCAACCTGCTGTTTTTAAGTTGCTGAATGCCAAGTGGTTAGCGTGTACGTGTCTGTCATAATTTACATATAAAAACGCCCTTATTTCCCCATTATGCATATGTAAACACCCTTAATTATGTAATTTGCATAGGTAAACGCCCTTAATTCCCCATATAAAGGCACAATTCCGGCGGAAAAGCCGAACATCAAACACACGGAGAAAACACAAACAGATTACAGAAGAGAAATTCGTATTATCCCGCGGGGGAAATACATAATGTCAAAACGTAAGTTTAAGAAAAGGGGGACAGCTGAGGTAGCCTAAAGCGTTCAAATAAATATTCGTCACTTCGGGCAAATAGGTCTACATGGTCATGAAATATGCGCTCCCTCCAAAGGGCACGATCTGCGGCTTCTTGCAGTAGCAGCAAAAGCATTGCCATTGTGTGAGTTGAGTCTTTTAAAGAGTCACCAATCACTAAATCAACGCCCCGGTAATTGATGATGGTGTGTGTGTGTGTGTGTGTGTGTGTGTGTGTGTGTGTGTGTGTGTGTGTGTGTGTGTGTGTGTGTGTGTGTGTGTGTGTGTGTGTGTGTGCGTGCGCGGTATTTTGAAATGTCTATATATTGCTCATTTTGCTATATGTCTGTCTGTCTTATTTGTATCTATCTATCTATCTATCTATCTATCTATCTATCTATCTATCTATCTATCTATCTATCTATCTATCTATCTATCTATCTATCTATCTATCTATCTATCTATCTATCTATCTATCTATCTATCTATCTATGATATTAATTTAAAAACATTAGACAATAGAATTACGGGAACTTGTCACACTTAAAAACAAATTGGCCACCCTGAGAGTGCCCTGGAGCACTTCTAGATTTTGTTCTTACCTAAGAACAAATCCCAGCTAAGAAAACATTGGTGAATACAAAAATCTCCTTAAAAACTTCGTAAGTGGGCCTAAGAACAACATTTGTTCTTAAGAACGGTTGCTGAATGGGGCCCAATGTTTCTTCACAGTGTACTGGGTTTTCCCGGTGTCCGCCAACCGGTTCCCCAGGGAGGCATCCTGACCAGATGCCCGAACCCGCTCATCTGGCATGTGGAGGAGCAGAGATTTTACTCTAAGCTACTCCCGAATGACAGAGTTTCTCACCCTATCTCTAAGGGAGAGCCCCGCCATCCGACGGAGGAAACTCATTTCGGCCGCTTGTACCCGTGGTCTTGTCCTTTTGGTCATAAACCAAAGTTCATGACCATAGGTGAGGATAGGAACGTAGATCGACCGGTAAATTGAGAGCTTTGCCTTCCGGCTCAGCTCCTTCTTCACCACAGCGGACCGATGCAAGGTCCGCATCTCTGCAGACGTCATACCAATCCACCTATATGTCAAGTATTCTTCGGACTATAAGGCGCACTTAAAATCCTTTCTTTTTCTCAAAAATCTACAGTGCGCCTTATAACCTGGAGTGCCCAATGTACCGATTAATTCTGGTTGTGCTTACCGACCTCAAAGCCATTTTATTTGGTACATGCTGTAATGATAGCCCAGCAGGCACAAGACATGAAAACAACGTTGAGAACTTGTTAAATAGGTCCTGACATTGAGCAACTCAAACCTAACGTTGGAACAACATGCTTTTTGACATCGTTTATTCAATGTCAGGTTCTGACGTCAGTGATCATTGATATTTGGTCATTTCTCAACCAACAACATGGATCCAGCATTTGACATCAACTATTTGACAACGTTGTTTCCAAGGACATGTATGTATAAACAATGCTGTATCAATATCTTGTGCCTGCTGGGAAGTGTGACCGGTCACACGTAAGAGATACGCGTGGACTGCAGGTTGACCCCCCCAATGTTCAATAAATGAGAAGCAACTACCAACATTTTGATGTTCCATTGAGAATATAGAACCTTAAACACGGCGCTCAAAAATCTGTCAAAATGTATGACTTTGGTAAACTATGAAGCCGCACCAATTGATGGATTGTCGGAGCATTACAGCGACCATAGTCAAACTTACTGTGCTTAAACGTACGAGTATTATAATGGCAAAATGGCACCTATTAGCAGACATATTATCTTCCGTTTTGCTTCACAATATTATGTTAAACAAACTTTCCTTACCTATTGGTACCTGCTGATGTGTATTTGGGATTTGCATAAGTCCTGAACATTTGCATCCGTCCGCCATTGCAATCCACACTGTTGTGAATAAGCTCTTTCTTTTTCTCTATCCTCTTGTTGTGGGGCATTTCATCCTCCGCTGTTGCCATTTCTAATACAAAGTAGCATACAGTTCTAACTTATATCTGTCAGTAGACTCACTATGGAAGCGCTAAAAAATACCGGTACAACAAAGATGGCGGGGAGAAGACGGTCTGATTAGGTTTTACAGAGAAGATGGTCTGTAAAACATAATCTATGCATTATTTTGAGCAAAGAACCACCATTACATGTTATGTAGACCATAAGGAAGTGTTTAAAATGTAGAAAAAAAATCATATGACCACTTTAATGCACCTTACGATCCGGTGCGCCTAATGGTCTGAAAAATATGGTTATTGGTGTCAATAAAGATGTGATAAAATGCTTTTTTTATGACCTTTTTTACTAGCACAGGAGGCTGTACACCAGTAACATCATGTAACCTCTCACAGCAAGAAAGTATTTTATCAACACTTGCTTTTTAAGTCTTAAAAAAGTATGTTTGCTAAGGCAGTTGTTATGTCATCATCTTGTAAACACCACACAGCTCCATCACTGTGTTTCTATTCATTACAATTACACTCAGCTGGAAATAATATTTGTGTATGGGCAGAGCACAGACCTTTTACATGATATATCGTATAAAATAAATCGATACAATCAATCAGCATGTTAGGTGGGTGTGCGTTTAAACTAGGTGTGTACATTTTTTTTAAAGGTGGATTTATATGTGAATTATTGGATCACTCGGAAGACGGTTGATGAGACGGTGTAGCCGCAGTCGTGACTCGTGAGTAAAGTGCGTTCACTTAAAACTGACACGGACTCTTGTTAGCGTGCGTGACTTTGAGGGACATTTGAGGAGGAAACAATGCTGTGTATCAAACTTTTGTGTGCTGTTGCTTCCTTATTTGTTATTATTACTGATGTGCGAGTCCACTGATTCTCTTTACGATCCGTTACCGAGTAAAATTTCAGGCTGGTAATGGCGATACCTATCTGATACCGATACTTTGTGCAACTATACCTAATGTATCTGGTAAAATGTATGAAGTAGTGTATTTCAAGTATCGCTGCTCTTCGTAAATCATCCTTTAGCGCTAAAAAAAAATCACAGGCAGAAGCAAATAATGGCGTAATTCTGCACTTAATGCGTTCCATTTAGGAATAAGGTTGTAACATAACAAAAGCAGCCGAACTGAAACGCTTGAATGTCCAGAGTGAGTGGAGTCTGTGGATGGTGAAACGGCTCGAATCGGTTCAGAAATGTGGGATATGGAGAGGTTTGTATATTGTCCAATCATTTTCAATGGGTGAATATTCCTGGTGATTCCGGGAAATCAGAGTTTTCAGGACTAGTGTGTGTGGATGGTGGAACGGTTCAAATCGGATGAAAAATGTGGGATATGCAGTAGATTGTATGATGCCCATTCATTGTTAATGGGGAGTAAATTCCGGGAACTTCCGGGAAAACCGTGAAATTTGTCAAAAGGGCAAACATGTTTTGCGTTCGATATATGGGAATATTATTGTGTGTGGATGGTTGAAAGGTCGGGATCGGGTTTAAAAATGAGGCAACATTTTGAGCATTTAGTGCGTTGTGACACTATGGTATTCATAGTAACGCATATCCATATTCCACAATCCATAGTTCATTCATGCTAATGAGAATTTCCTGGAAATTTGGGACTTTCGGGAAAAAACGGGAATTTTTGAAAATATTGATACTAGCAATTGTCCTAGATGATATGAATGGGTTGGTGTTAGAATTTTTGGGATCGGTTGACAAATGATGACGTAGAAACAGTTTGAATTAAGAATGGGTATTTCGGTATTCCTGGAAATTCGGGATAACCTAGAATTTGTACGGGAAAAAAAATAGAAACACTTGTTTTCCCAACTAAGAGGAATGTTTTGAAGGTGGAATTTTCAAAAACGGTTTAAAAATGTGGACTGTGAAAACGCTCCAGGAAGAGGTCAAAGTAGGGCTTTGGAAAGCCAGGAATTGTGGGAATTACTGGAATATTTTTTAATTTAAAAAAATTATAGTTTCATTGTCCAAGGTGTGTGGATGGTGGAACAAATTGAATCGGGTGAGAAATGTAGGAATTGTGCATGTTTGAAAATTGGCCACATTCATATTAGATTGGCAAAATGTCCTGGAAAACCGGGAATTGTGGGTAATCCCGGATATATATTTTTTTAATTTGGAGGATCTCTCGATTCCCAGTTGAGCCGAACATTTTGATACTTGAACGGTTCCGATCAGATAAAAACTGTGGGCTGCGAAGCGCGCCAAAGTTTTGCTGCGGAATAATGATAAACTACAATTTGGAATTGGGGTAGGAATTTTGTGTGAATGCGCCGATACTGAAACTGAACTGAAAAGCTGATTGGATGTAGAATGACTGTTAGAATCATTTGAATGTTGAAGACCTGAAACTGAGTATCACAAACCATGAGTTTTCCGTTTAATCATACAAAATTAGCAGAAAAAAAAGCTAGCATAAAATGTTAGCATGCTAACATTCTCACAAATATGCTAACAGTTAACATACTAACAGGGTGAGTGGAATGTGTGGATGTTGGAACGGTTCGAATCGTTTGAGAAATGTGGGATATGGAGATGTTTGTATATTGCCCAGAAATTCCCGGTAATTCCGGGTAATCATGGAATTTTCGGAACCGGGAAACATGCTGGTTTCAATGCCCGGGGCGAGTGGAGTGTGTGGATGTTGGAACGGCTCAAATCAAGTCGATTTGTACATTTCCCATTCATTGTCAATGGGGAGACAATTGTCGGAAATTCTGAGAAAAACGTGAATTTGGGGAAATGGACAAGATATTTTGCGTTAGACATATGTGAGAGCAGTGTGGTTTGATGGTTGAAAGGTTGGAATCGGGTAAAAAAAAAATGGCGCCAGGATTTGGGGCATTGTAGAACTATGAATATGTTCATTCATTTTAATGGGAATTTCCTGGAAATTTGGGAATTGCAGGAAAACGGGACTTTTTGAAGATATATATAATGCAACAATTTTCCTGAATGATATGAATGGGTTGGTGTTGGAATTATTTTGAAACGGTTGAACAAGTTTGAACTTTAATTGGTATTTCGGAATTCCTGGAATTTCAGGAAAATAAACAAGCAAACTTTTTTCATCCCAAGTAAGAAGAATGTTTTGACAGAAACGATTGAAAAATGTGGACTGTGCACACTTTCCAGGAAGGGGTGAAAATAGGGCTTTGGAAAACTGGGAATTATGGGAATTCCTGGAAATGTTTAAAACTTGGAAAATGGTACTGTGATTGTCCGAGGTGAGTGGAGTGTGTCAAATCGGTTGAGAAATGTGGGAGTTGTGCATGTTAAGTCCTGACATTGAGCAACTCAAACCTAACGTTGGAACAACATGCTCTTTGACATTGTTTATTCAATGTCAGGTTCTGACGTCAATGATCATTGATACTTGGTCATTTCTCAACCAACAACTTGGATCCAACGTTTGACATCAACTATTTGACAACGTTGTTTCAAAGTCAGTTTTAAAGGACATGTATGTATAAACAATGTTGTCTCAATGTCTTGTGCCTGCTGGGAAGTGTGACCGGTCACACGTAAGAGGTACGTGTGGACTGTGGGTTGACGCCCCATGTTCAATAAATGAGAAGCAAGTACCAAAATGTTGACCTTTCATTGAGAATATAGAACCTTAAACACGGCGCTCAAAAATCTGTCAAAATGTTTTAGTACGACGTTGGTAAGCTATGATTGATGGATTGTCGGAGCGTTACGGCGACCATAGTCAGACGTACTGTGCTTCAACATACGAGTATTATTATGGCGAAATGGCACCTATTAGCAGACATATTATTTGGCGTTTTGCTTTGCAATATTATATTGAACCAACTTTTGAGTGAGTGGAGTGTGTCAAATCGGTTGAGAAATGTGGGAGTTGCGCATGTTTGAAAACTGGCCCGTTCATTTATCAACGGGCAGAAACCGCTTTTGATCGGCATTAAAAGGCATTAATCGGCAACGACTATCATGTACTTTTTCATTAAAATTGGCCGATACTGATCGATCGGCGCGTCCCTGACATTTATTTTTTCACCGTTTTGAACGATCCTGACCGTCTGTACACGTCAAAATCAGGCAGTGCAGCCCAAAACACGGCTGCCCATTGTGGCACGCAAACCGAAAAAAGAAAAAAAAGGTGCCTTCTTGTGGCGCGTGCAAGAAGAGTGAACTTCTAGAGGATTATAAACAACCGGAGACGCTTTTCTCTGCTCGCCTCTCAGCCTGATCCCTATAGGCGGGCGCAGAGAAAATAGTATTGCGAACAAAAAGAAGGTGGCGGATGAAAAGAGCAACGCAGCGGAGAGAAAGACCAGACAAGTCGGGTGAAAATGGACGAGTGAGAAGACAGAAGGATGAGGGCCTAGAACAGGGGTCTCAAACTTGTTTTCATTGAGGGCCACACCGCAGTCATGGCTGCCATTAGAGGGCCGCTTGTAACAGTAAATAATACATGAATTTGCCTATGAATTTAAATATTTTACTCTTTTTTTTACATAAAGAGTAAAAAAAAAATCTGTGGATTTTACCACTGTTTTTTACAGGAAAAAAACTGGCAGTTTAGTTGCCAGACTTTTACTGTAAAATATACACTACCGTTCAAAAGTTTGGGGTCACCCAAACAATTTTGTGGAATAGCCTTCATTTCTAAGAACAAGAATAGACTGTCGAGTTTCAGATGAAAGTTCTCTTTTTCTGGCCATTTTGAGCGTTTAATTGACCCCACAAATGTGATGCTCCAGAAACTCAATCTGCTCAAAGGAAGGTCAGTTTTGTAGCTTCTGTAACGAGCTAAACTGTTTTCAGATGTGTGTACATGATTGCACAAGGGTTTTCTAATCATCAATTAGCCTTCTGAGCCAATGAGCAAAACACATTGTACCATTAGAACACTGGAGTGATAGTTGCTGGAAATGGGCCTCTATACACCTATGTAGATATTGCACCAAAAACCAGACATTTGCAGCTAGAATAGTCATTTACCACATTAGCAATGTATAGAGTGTATTTCTTTAAAGTTAAGACTAGTTTAAAGTTATCTTCATTGAAAAGTACAGTGCTTTTCCTTCAAAAATAAGGACATTTTAATGTGACCCCAAACTTTTGAACGGTAGTGTATGCTGTTTTTTTTTTTTATTATTAAGATTTTTACAACATATTACTGTAAATATAATTCGATTTTGGCAACTCAGCTGCCAGATTTTTACCATAATAAAATGTGGTACCATAAAATCATCAACCGTGGATTTTACAGTAAAAAAAATATAATAAAAAATGACAGCTCAGTCGATTTAATTTTACTGTAAAAAAAACAAATCTTGTTTTTTTAAAGTTTTTTTTACTTACAGTAATATGCTGTAAAAAACTCCCTCAATTTTACAGTCAAATCTATTGGTCATTTTTATAGTGTACAATCTGATGGATAACTTGCTTCAAAATCATATTTAAGTATTTATTTGGATTTTGACCAAAAAAGTTAGATAATAAAATAATTGTTGCAATATTGGACACTATTCCCCCCCTGTCAAACTAGAAAAAAAAACCAACCTAGTAACTTTATTAAGAAAATAAGAAAGTAAAGAAATAAAATATAAGGTATTTTATTGACACATATTATTTCCAGGCTTTTTGCGGGCCATATACAATGACGTGGAGAGCCAGATCTGGCCCGCGGGCCTTGAGTTTGACACCTGTGGTCTAGAACGTCGGAATGAGGAAGCACCGTGGCAGATGTGGGACAGTTGGCGGGTGTTGCGTCTTCTGCCATGCCGGCGGCCTTATGTAATGACGCAGCATGGTCTGCCTTCCTTCTCAACTCAAGGATGGAAGGGGATCCTTAATGAGCATCATGGCCGACTCTTGCTCTTGGCGCTAAGCTCGCTCCCGTATTGCCAAACCCATAAGCAGGACAATGCCATCACATATTACGTTTGTGCGTGTTAATTGTTTAATAATTGCATCGAAAAAACGTTTATTAACACTTCTGAGTCTCATTTGTGGTGTGTATATATTTGTGTGTGTGTGTGTGTGATTTAGAGCTATATAAATTAAATTGATATATATATATATATATATATATATATATATATATATATATATATATATATATATATATATATATATATATATATTAGGGCTGCAACTAACGATTAATTTGATAATCGATTAATCTGTCGATTATTACTTCGATTAATCGATTAATAATCGGATAAAAGAGACAAACTACATTTCTATCCTTTCCAGTATTTTATTGAAAAAAAACAGCATACTGGCACCATGTTGTGGACATTGGGGGTGCAGCATACACCAATAATAACACAGAAATGTAACTCATCAGAACTGAATCAGATATTGTACACGTTTCTGTTGTGAATAATAAAGGATTAATTTTAGGCTGCCTCTGAATAATAGCATGAAATATTCCAGCACCTTCATAACGTTTAGTTATACTAAAGCGTCACTCAAATCTAAATATATTTATATAGCTTTATCAGCCCGGCTACATTGATCCATTATGAAACCAACCTGAGATATTTCTGTCCGTTACGTTTATTTCCAAATTGGTAACCGTGCGTTTTTTCTCTCAAAACGGAGTCAAATGTGCCGGAGACACATTATCAGCCCCGCGTTGCAACAAAGGCATAACGTTAAAGTTACTCACAAAAAAGCTGAACTCATGAATGCTTGTTGCCACTATGGACTTAAAAAGTTACGTACTGTGAGTTCTTCCCTTCATCCATGGCTCCAACATGTTTCCTTTTCAGGTGCTCCAGAAGCAATGTTGTACTTCCGTGCCATTTTGCAGGAAACGGTCTTCTTTGAAGTCTTTAAAGTGAAGTGTTCCCACACTTTTGACGACTTAGGTCGTACACTTTTCTCCATTGAAGCAATAACCTCAAGATGTTTCTCCGCTAAACTATCGGTAGTGTTTTCCTGCGCCATTTTTCGAATTTTTCAGGCAAAGGAGACGCCGTGGTCACGTGAGCTGCACATGACACATCATTGGCTAGTTTACGCCACCTCATGAGACGTAGCCTCAGCGCCGCCCTGGCGCTGTTTTGTACTGTTTTTGTACTTATTTTGATTATTGTTTCTCAGCTGTTTGTAAATGTTGCAGTTTATAAATAAAGGTTTATAAAACAAAAAAAACAACAACAAAAAAATATTTTTTTTTTTAAATTACAAAAAAAAAAAAAAAAAAAAGCCTCCGCGCATAGCATAGTTCCAACGAATCGATGACTAAATTAATCGCCAACTATTTTGGTAATCGATTTTAATCGATTCAATCGATTAGTTGTTAGTTGTTGCAGCCCTAATATATATATATATATATATATATATATATATATATATATATATATATATATATATATATATATATATATATATATATATATATATATACACATACATATATATATATATATATGTATATATATATATATATATTATATATATATATATAGATATATATATATATACATATATATATATATATATATATATATATATATATGTATACACATACATATATATATATATATATATATATATATATATATATATATATATATATATATATATATATATATATATATATATATATATATATATATATATATATATATGTATATATATATATATATATATATATATATATATATATATATATATATATATATATATATATACATATCATTTTTATAAGGCTTGAACTATCTTGAGTTGCATGTCATATACTAGTTTCATCTTGTACATCTAATTTGCAGTTTCCCCTTTACACTGTATGTATTCCAAAGCAGCTGTTTAATTGTGATGTGCATCTTACTCATAGTTTTGTAGGTTTTGAAATTGCCATGTAAAAACGCTAATGATTGTCAATTGCTTACTCAATGTAAATTAGCACATTTTCAAGAGAGGACTCTTGCTGTTCTTTCAGGGCCCCTTCGTTTTGTTTTGTTGGCATGGAAAAAAAACGTTACCTAGTTACAGTCCGGCGTAGTCTGAGTGCTTGTTTCCCGACCAAATGCTTGGGCTACAAACGGAAGTGACATCACCTGCGACAAATGTATTGAATTTTGGTACCATTTGATTTCACTTGAATCGATACAATTTATAAATCGTATATGTATCTGCATTCGCTATTTTTTGTTTGTTTTTATCTTATTTTTATTTTATTTTATTATTGTATAACTATTATCTTTATTGTTTTCATTCTGCTGTTTATCCAACTGTTTTCATTCTGCAAACACATCACTGACGCCATCCTTGAATGACAATAAAGAATCTGAATCAGAATTAGTAGTAGTGACGGAATTCAGTCGGTGCCTAACTGTCATACAAGTGTCACATGACCCACTGTCAGTGGTCAAACATGCCAATTGGGCTTGTCTTCGACTGTCTTTTCATAGTCAAATCTGATTCGATAATACGAAGTCAGGAAAAGTGGGTTTTGCATAATATGATGTTTCAGTGGCATACTAACCACTTAAGCTGCATATATATATATATATATATATATATATATATATATATATATATATATATATATATATATATATATATGCATATTAGAAAGTGTGTACTGTATGTGGATAAGAGGGTCATGTGCTGAAAAAAAATGGCTTCAGCAGAAGGAAGACATCCCTAGAAAGGCTGCATGAGGCTTTAAATTAGACTAGCTATTTAGGGAGAGCTCAGAAACAGAATCAGTCTATAGGCACACAAGTGCCATATAAAAAATAAGTGATTATTACATTTTAATTGAAGTGTAGATAGAACATGTTGAAACAGAAAGTAAGCAGATATTAACAGTAAATGAACAAGTAGATTAATAATCCATTAGAATGAGAAATGACACACTATGTTCTATTTTATGACTAAATTCTTCTTTGACTGCAACAAGAAACGTGTGTTTAATGTATCACACGATGTTCTATTAAAACAAAGCCAATAATGACTTTTTTTGTGGTCCCTTTTATTTTGAAAAGTATCAAAGTATCAAAATATAACCCTAGGCCCAGCCCGAGGGTTCACCTTCCTTGTTCAAAGCTTGCATTGCCACAAGTGCTCGTCTCCTATTTGCATGTTTACGCGGAGGAATTCCCCCCGGCGGAATTGAAGGTATTGATGAAAAAGGGCCAGTCAGGTGGGAGTGGGGGGTTGTGAGAAAAGCAATTAAAGTGGCAGTCAAATGGTAGCGGTGCAGCCGAGCATCAGATGGAGTCAGTCCCCAGTTTAATCACGCTTGGCCCCTCACAGGGATGACATGAGACATGTCGTCATGACGCACCGCCAGTGACAAAGGTGTGCGACCTGACTACTCAATCCCACATCATCGCTTGAAGTCCCTTCCAGGGATCTTCACACACAATTTTGTTCAGAATATCAGAAGTTGTTCAATCAAATGAGCAAATACACAAATGTATTTACATACTTTAATTGTTTCCAAACGGTGTCTGTAACAGGGCAGTAAAATGGCTGATCAAACAAAACAGAAGTCATCGTCAGGGACCCACTAGCTGCGGAAGCTAGCTCTCCAGTTCATGGAATTTGCAACTCGCAGCATGTGGACTCTAAATGACATGCTAATATACGCGTGAGCGCACACTCACGTTCAACACCAGCTCCTCACCCCCCCGAGGGCCCCCAGATGCTCCACCTGCCGGCATGGTGACAGTCCTGGGGGAGAGCCAAAGACAATGAAGGAGAGAAGAGTTGTGACGGGCAAGACAAGGGGAGCGCATCTACTTTCTCGGTGAAGCAAAGGGTGGTAGAAGGAAGGCAGTAACGAGGCTGAGGAGGATGACGAGACAGTTCCACCAAGGTTGGAACATTTGTAACAAACACTAAATGACCATACTTTCATACGCTTTGAACCCTGCAGCTTATAAAACGGTGCAGATACTTTATGGTTTTTTGTTCCCTTTTTGTGTTCAACAAATAGTTTTCAACAGACACCGAAAAGGTGTGTTATTGTTTGTGTCTTTTGGGGCGAGTTCACTCGCTGCAGGTGTTGCGGGTTGAACACGTACTTCCTGTTTTGACGCTTTGAACCAGAAGTAAAACCGTCCATAGCGTTTCTGCTCGAAGGGATTCTTCATTCATCGCTCCAAGCAACGTTTGTAAGTTTTGCAATATAACCAAAACAATTCTTACTTACTAAATTGTACTGTGTGTGATGTCTGTAGGAGTGTTTTCATGCATATCTGTACATGCTATGGCAGGGGTCGGCAACCCAAAATGTTGAAAGAGGACCAAAAATACCAAAAAAAACAAATCTGTCTGGAGCCGCAAAAAATGAAAAGCCGTATATAAGTCAGATAATGAAGACAACACATGACGTAAGTGTCTATATTAGCTATAATAGCCTACTATCAAAATGACTATGGCTTAAGCAAATCTTCGTCGACAGAAATGTTGAAATTTAATATTTATTCTGCACATTTTTACAACATTAGAAACCATTAGTAAATCAGAGACTACTCAAAAGGTGAGATAACTCCTGGAAATTACTGGCTTTTAATGGCAAGTTAAAGGAAACGGTAAATAAATAAATGAATGGGTTATACTTGTATAGCGCTTTTCTACCTTCAAGGTACTCAAAGCGCTTTGACAGTATTTCCACATTCACCCATTCACACACACATTCACACACTGATGGCGGGAGCTGCCATGCAAGGCGCTAACCAGCACCCATCAGGAGCAAGGGTGAAGTGTCTTGCCCAAGGACACAACGGACGTGACTAGGATGGTAGAAGGTGGGGATTGAACCCCAGTAACCAGCAACCCTCCGATTGCTGGCACGGCCACTCTACCAACTTCGCCACGCCGTCTTCTTTTAATAGATTTATTACAATCTTCGGCAAACTAGGTAATGTTTGCTGTGGTCTGGAACAACATGGCACACAAACAACTATCTGAAATGCAGCCAATATTACATGCAGATAATGTGTCATGAGACATGCAAAACTAAATTATACACAAAGAGGATAAAAGTAAAGGATATTAAATGAGCTCAAATATACCTACACGTGAGGCATTATGATGCAATATATACACTACCGTTCAAAAGTTTGGGGTCACCCAAACAATTTTGTGGAATAGCCTTCATTTCTAAGAACAAGAATAGACTGTCGAGTTTCAGATGAAAGTTCTCTTTTTCTGGCCATTTTGAGCGTTTAATTGACCCCACAAATGTGATGCTCCAGAAACTCAATCTGCTCAAAGGAAGGTCAGTTTTGTAGCTTCTGTAACGAGATAAACTGTTTTTAGATGTGTGAACATGATTGCACAAGGGTTTTCTAATCATCAATTAGTCTTCTGAGCCAATGAGCAAACACTGGAGTGATAGTTGCTGGAAATTGGCCTCTATACACCTATGTAGATATTGCACCAAAAACCAGACATTTGCGGATAGAATAGTCATTTACCACATTAGCAATGTATAGAGTGTATTTCTTTAAAGTTAAGACTAGTTTAAAGTTATCTTCATTGAAAAGTACAGTGCTTTTCCTTAAAAAATAAGGACATTTCAATGTGACCCCAAACTTTTGAACGGTAGTGTACATACAGCTAGCCTAAATAGCATGTTAGCATTGATTAGCTTGCAGTCATGCTCTGACCAAATATGCCTGATTAGCACTCCAACAAGTCCATAACATCAACAAAGCTCACCATTGTGCATTCACGCACAGCATACAACGTTTGGTGGACAGAATGAGACAAAGAAGGAGTGGAAGATTTTACATGTAAACAAACTTTTTCCATTTTCAATCCTTTTTTAAAAAAGAGGGCGGCACCAAAGAGCCGCGGGTTGCTGACCCCTGTGTTACAGTAATGAAATCAAGCTAGCGTCATTAGCATGAGCTAATATGCTAACACATTTACGAGTGTGTGTTAGTATTATCATCTAAACAATATCCTACCCTAAATATGACTTAATTAGGGCCTGCCCTGCGCCCCGAAAAATTATTTTCCGCAGCATTTTTGGGCCGTTTTCTGCTCAACTCAGACTGCTTACTGTCTCACTGGATGAACTAAAGGGATAGTATAGCTTAGCATGTTTCAATATATGTTTTTCTTTGTTTTTCTCAAGCTTCTTGCCTTTTTTTTCCTTCCAAGCAGACATGAATGGGAAAAGTTTGCACACACCTCTCGTAGAAACACAACAATCATCGCTTTGGGGTTAGTAAAAGTGCGTGTGATTGGCAGAAATGTAAAAAAAAAAAAAAGGAAACAAAATTGTGAAGGACATGCAGTCGGAGAGCGAGAGGTCTTCTACGCCTGGTCCTGAGCCAGCTCTTTTTGCCTTATCAGACTCGTCCAGACATAGGAGAGAAACGTGTACCCACAATGCACTCTGGCTCTTGTGCAGAATCCCTAACCCCCTCTTCTGTCAGCTTAGAGGTCAGCTTCCCCCCCTGAGTGGATGGAGGGAGAGATCAGTGTGTTTGCATGACAGGCACTTACAGTCTGATCCACTGAGGATATTTGCGCGTACCAAAACACGTGCAGACTTGACAGCGCACGCTAAACTGGTCCGCCGAGGGTTGCGTTTGTTAAACGAGCACAAATAGAGAGTGCAATCGAATTAGTGTGTTTCCCTTCCAGTATAACCCCAATACTGCATTTTCCAGGCAATAGTGGTATATTTAGTATTTAAGCCACACCCACGAAATTGTTTAGTAAATAAAAATTTTACAAATATAAGCCGCAGATACATACATGTTGATTTACCTTAATTGTTTACAAACAATGTCCGTAACAGGGCAGTAAAACGGCTGATCAAACAAAACAGAAGTCATCGCTAGCTCTCCAATCAGCTAAACAGACTCAATAACTCCACGGTGACGTTTTGGTGAATTTACTGAGGAATTTGTCAAACTGAAACAATACAAGTAGAATGCCATTGTAAATTAATAATACTAACACAGACACTCGTAAACGTGTTAGCATATTAGCTAATGCTAACAACGCTAGCACGTACAAATATGCATTAAACACTCCTACAGCTACCTTAAATTATAAGAGAGGGACGATTTAGCACGTAAAAATTGTTTTAGTTATATTGTAAAACCTGCAAACGTTGCTTGGGGTGATGAATTAAGAATCTTTTGAGCAAAAACATTATGGACGCAGTGTCCCTTCAAGTATAATCCCAATACCATATTTTCCAGGCAAAGCGCACCAGAGTTTAAGCCACACCCACCAAATTCTAAAATAAATACATATTTTTACAAATATAAGCCACACCAGACTGTAAGCCGCAGATACATACCAGTACGAAATATTTTGTAAAAATGTTTATTTACATACCTTAATTGTTCCCAAACGGTGCCTGTAACAGGGCAGTAAAATGGCTGATCAAACAAAACAGAAGTCATCGTCATGGACCCACTATCTGCGGAAGCTAGCTCTCCTATCAGCTAAACAGACTCAATAATTCCACAGTGACGTTTTGGTGAATTTACTGAGGAATTTGGCAAACTGAAACCATAGAAAAATAATGCCGTCGTAAATTAATAATACTAACACAGACACTTGTAAACGTGTTAGCATATTAGCTAATGCTAACAACGCTAGCACGTACAAAAATGCGTTAAACACTCCAAGAGCTACCTTAAATTATAAGAGAAGGACGATTTAGTAAGTAAAAATTGTTTTAGTTGTATTGTAAAATCTGCAAAACATTGCTTGGGGTGATGAATTAAGAATCTTTTGAGCAAAAACATTATGGACGCTGTTTCCCTTCAAGTATAATCCCAATACCATATTTTCCAGGCAATAGAGCGCACCAGAGTTTAAGCCTCACCCACCAAATTTTAAAATAAATACATATTTTTACAAATATAAGCCGCACTGGACTATAAGCTGCAGATACATACCAGTAAGAAATATTTTTCAAATGTTTATTTACATACCTTAATTGTTTCCAAACAGTGTCTGTAACAGGGCAGTAAAACGGCTGATCAAACAAAACAGAAGTCATCGTCTAATAATACTAACACAGACACTTGTAAACATGTTAGCATGTTAGTTAATGCTAACGACGCTGGCTTCATTACATCACGATAGCACGTACAAATATGCATGAAAAAACTCCTACAGACATCACACATGGGACGGTTTAGTAAGTAGGAATTGTTTTAGTTATATTGTAAAACTTACTAACGTTGCTTAGAGTGATGAATGAAGAATCCATACGAGTAGAAACGCTACGGACGATTAGAAGACGGAACGGCACTTCTACTTCCGGTTCAGAAGATGGCACCATAACAAAAACAAATGGAAAAACAGTACCATTTTTTTTTATGGAAAAAAATAAATATTACTGAAAATTTACTGTAAAATGTTCAGTAGTGTAACTGCATATTACAGTTTTTTGTTTTTTTTGCTGTTAAACCACCATAAATGATGTTGTAAAATCTATTGTCGTCTTTGCAGTGTACACATTGATGGATAACTTGGGTAAGATTAAAAGTTCAGCAGATATTTTTATTTTTATTTTGATTTTTAAAAAAAATGTTTGGAAAGCATGATAATATATTTGTTGCAATATTGGATATTATTATAGTTTTAAAGGTTTTAAAGGTTATGTCAAAATGGGGAGAAAAAAACAAAAACATTTACCGTATTTTTCGGACTATAAGTCGCAGTTTTTTTCATAGTGCGACTTATATATGTTTTTTTCCTTCTTTATTATGCATTTTCGGCAGGTGTGACTTATACTCTGAAAAATACGGTAGTATAGAATGATAAGGTACTTTATATATAATCACGCAGAAAATACATTCATAATATAGTTTAATGGACAGATATTAACATTGTATGGTTTTACACATATTATTATTCCCAGGTGTCTGCAGGCCACATAAAATGATGAGGTTGGCCCCCTGGCCTTGAGTGTGACGCGTAACCTAGAGGTAGTTTGGCCGAATCCGCTCTCAGTGCTGCTGGAGTGATCGCCAAGTTCCAAAGCGCGAAGACTCGGCAACTGAGCGGGATTCGGTACCCATCCTGAGCTGGTACAGGCCCCAGCTAACCAAAGACCGGTACGGAATAAAGCCGGGTGATGGACGGGTAGTTCTATTTTTAGATCGCATTAATGCTACTTGCAGTTGGAAAAAGTAGAAGTTGAGCTGCAGACAGAAAATATGCTGAAGTCTTCTGTTCCAAAAGTCTGTGAGTGAGAAATAGTCTCAACTCCTGGCAGGGAAGCTGGGAATCGAACATCTGTCTCCCGCTGCAACGTTCCACAATTAAATCTAATGGGGTGTTCTCTCTCGTTTGCTGCAGCAGCACCTGGGTTACTGCTCACGGATTAATAATGACATTTTATTCACGATGTGTTTGTCACAGCATGGTGCTGTGTATGTGCAAATGTTTTTACTATTGAACATTGAGGATTTAACACTTTTCAGTGATTACGTAACTGACGGCGTGTCCTGCCTTCTTAAAGGGGACCAATGAGGAGTGTAATTTACATGAAAAATAATGCCTCGTGGTCTACATACAGTATGTATTGCATATGCTTTGCTGTCAATTCTGCTCCACACTCACCTTTTCAACCCACCTATGAGTGGGTCTGTGTGGAGACGTTCCCTTTAAAATGCAAATGAACTCCCCCACGCCTCACCTTCTAGGAACACATTGGAATTTTTATGTTCAAAATGTGCACTGTTCAATGTTTGTCTTAAAGACGAACGTCACAGCTATTGTTTTGTGTTTATTTTTCCAGACACGGTCGAAAGAAATACACTTCATAAACAGTATATACTGTAGATCAGGGGTCACCAACCTTTTTGAAACCAAGAGCTACTTCTTGGGTACTGATTAATGCGAAGGGCTACCAGTTTGATACACACTTCAATAAATTGCCAGAAATAGCCAATTTGCTCAATTTACCTTTAAAGGGAAACTTCGGTTTTTTTCAACCTGGGCCCTGTTTTCATAATTTTTTCTGTATATGTGAGTGCTGGATAAAACATTTTTTGAGGTCGCGCCAGTATTGAGCAGGGCAGGCAGCCTCCAGCCCAGCTAACGCTCGTACACAGGGCAACTGGCTCTCGTCAAAATTCGGCCTATAAACATGCATTTTTTTCACACTGACAGGCTCAGATAGTTACAATGAGTGTCCGACAACATACTAGAAAGGAGAAATTAACGTATGTCTCTACCTTTAGCTGGAGATCGCTGTTTGTTGTGAGCTGTGTCCAAATCTCACCACGCTACAAATCTCGTTCCGAAATCTCGCGATAACTCGCGACAAAACACCGGTGGAAAAACAGTTACCTGACTGAGGTGAAGAGAGACGACCGAAGTGATTTTGTATTGGACTAAGTTAACAGTCTTCGGTAATCCAACAGAAAATCACTTCAGTCATCTCTCTTCACCTCAGTCAGGTAACTGTTTTTCCACCGGTGTTTTGTCGCGAGTTATCGCGAGATTTCGGAACGAGATTTGTAGCGTGGTGAGATTTGGACACAGCTCACAACAAACAGCGATCTCCAGCTAAAGGTAGAGACATACGTTAATTTCTCCTTTCTAGTATGTTGTCGGACACTCATTGTAACTATCTGAGCCTGTCAGTGTGAAAAAAATGCATGTTTATAGGCCGAATTTTGACGAGAGCCAGTTGCCCTGTGTACGAGCGTTAGCTGGGCTGGAGGCTGCCTGCCCTGCTCAATACTGGCGCGACCTCAAAAAATGTTTTATCCAGCACTCACATATACAGAAAAAATTATGAAAACAGGGCCCAGGTTGAAAAAAACCGAAGTTTCCCTTTAACTCTATGTTATTATTAATAATTAATGATATTTACACTTAATTGAACGGTTTAAAAGAGGAGAAAACACGAAAAAAAATGACAAATAAATTTTGAAACATAGTTTATCTTCAATTTCGACTCTTTAAAATTCAAAATTCTACCGAAAAAAAGAAGAGAAAAACTAGCTAATTCGAATCTTTTTGAAAAAATTAAAAAAATAATTTATGGAACATCATTAGTAATTTTTCCTGATTAAGATTAATTTTAGAATTTCGATGACATGTTTTAAATAGGTTAAAATCCAATCTGCACTTTGTTAGAATATATAACAAATTGGACCAAGCTATATTTCAAACAAAGACAAATCATTATTTCTTCTCGATTTTCCAGAACAAAAATTTTAAAAGAAATTCAAAAGACTTTGAAATAAGATTTAAATTTGATTCTACAGATTTTCTAGATTTGCCAGAATATTTTTTTTTGAATTTTAATCATAATAAGTTTGAAGAAATATTTCACAAATATTCTTCGTCGAAAAAACAGAAGCTAAAATGAAGAATTAAATTAAAATGTATTTATTATTCTTTACAATAAATAAAAAAATGTACTTGAACATTGATTTAAATTGTCAGGAAAGAAGAGGAAGGAATTTAAAAGGTAAAAAGGTATATGTGTTTAAAAATCCTAAAATCATTTTTAAGGTTGTATTTTTTCTCTAAAATTGTCTTTCTGAAAGTTATAAGAAGCAAAGTAAAACAATTAATGAATTTATTTAAACAAGTGAAGACCAAGTCTTTAAAATATTTTCTTGGATTTTCAATTTCTATTTGAGTTTTGTCTCTCTTAGAATTAAAAATGTCGGGCAAAGCGAGACCAGCTTGCTAGTAAATAAATACAATTTAAAAAATAGAGGCAGCTCACTGGTAAGTGCTGCTATTTGAGCTATTTTTAGAACAGGCCAGCGGGCTACTCATCTGGTCCTTACGGGCTACCTGGTGCCCGCGGGCACCACGTTGGTGACCCCTGCTGTAGATCATGGGTGTTAAACTCTGGCCCACGGACCAAATTTGGCCCGCCGTGTAATTTCATTTGGCCCTTGAGGCAATATCATATTAACACTAAAGCTGGCCCGCCGACTATATACAGCGGCAGTGCCGCGGTAACACCGCATTCACCGCTAATTCTCATACTTGCCAACCCTCCCGGGAGACTCCCAAATTTCAGTGCCCCTCCCGAAAATCTGCCCCGAGCAGTCGTCACGTCCGCTTTTCATCCAGTCCGAACGACGTGCCGGCCAAGTCACATAATACATGCAGCTTCTGCACCCACTAACACAAGTGAATGAAAGCATACTTGGTCAACAGCCATACAGGTCACACTGAGGGTAGCCGTATAAACAACTTTAACACTGTTACAAATATGCGCCACACTGTGAACCCACACCAAACAAGAATGACAAACACATTTCGGGAGAACATCCGCACCGTAACACAACATAAACACAACAAAACAAATACCCAGAACCCTTTGCAGCACTAACTCTTCCGGGACGCTACAAGGTGTGTGTGGGGGGGGGGGGGGGGGGTATTTTGTAGCGTCCCGGAAAAGTTAGTGCTGCAAAGGGTTCTGGGTATTTGTTCTGTTGTGTTTATGTTGTGTTACGGCGCAGATGTTCTCCCGAAATGTGTTTGTCATTCGTGTTTGGTGTGAATTCACAGTGTGGCGTATATTTGTAACAGTGTTAAAGTTGTTTATACAGTCACCCTCAGTGTAACCTGCATGGCTGTTGATCAAGTATGCGTTGCATTCACGTGTCTGTGCGTACAGAAGCCGCACATATCTTGTGACTGGGCCGGCACGTTGTTAGAATGGATGAAAAGCGGACGTGACGACAGCTCGTAGGGGACGTTAAAGGCAGTGCCTTTAAGTCATGCCCCCAAGACTGTGGTCCGGGTTGAATACGAGAGAATGGTTGCCCCGGGAGATTTTCGGGAGGGGCAATTCCCGGTAAATTCGGGAGGATTGACAAGTATGCTCTACTGCCGTGTGCGCACAGTTTGCTGAAAAACTCAATGTACTCGGCGCTGAGTTAAGCCGGCGATTTGGCAACTTTGATGGTCAGAAATGTAGATTTTAACTGCTAAGTAATCCCTTCGCAGTTGATGTGGAAAAAGCACCAATTAACCTCCAAATGGAGCTGATTGAACTCCAGTGTGATGACACGCTGAAGTCAAAGTATGATGCTGTTGGCGCCGCACAGTTTCCACAATTCATCCCTGACACAATGCCTCAGCTCCGCACCCAAGCTGCTCAAACTGCTCCATGTTCGGCAGCACTTATCTATGTGAGCAACTTTTCTCCTCAATGAAGATGACGAAAACGTTTAACAGGATACGTCTGACTGATGAACACCTTCATTCGATAATGAAGGTTGCCTCAGCTCAAAGCCTGAGCCCCGACATTAACGAACTAGCATCCCAGAAAAGATGCCAGGTATCTGGCTTGGGCACATCAGATTAGATCGGTGTGTTGCAAACTGAGCAGTTTAAAGTCCTGAATGGTTGGTTTATTCATTGTTATTTTATTTTAAAATGTATTAGCCTGTAGAAAAAGTTAATGTTGATATTTACCTCAGAAGGCTGCAAATAGAAAACAGGCATTACATTTTTATTTAAATTGTATTTGATATGCCATTGATGTTTTTTAATTATTATTATTATTATTTGAAACTCGATTTTGCATGTCACTATGAAGTTATATAAGCCTTGCTTGTTCAATATTCAATTCAAAACTTGTTTGGGTCCCTATTAAAAGGTTAATTTGTTGAACCTTGGCCCGCGGCTTTGTTCAGTTTAAAATTTTGGCCTGCTCTGTATTTGAGTTTGACACCCCTGCTGTAGATTAATTGTATTGCATTTTTTAAACAAAACTTGGTAGATGTGTCTATAACCCAGCGGGCACAAGACATTGATACAACGTTGATTATACGTACATGTCCTTTAAAACTGACTTCATAACAACGTTGCAAAACAGTTGTATTTGTAAATTGAGACAACGTTGGATCCACGTTGTTGGTTGGGAAATGACCACATTTCAATGATCAAATCAACGTCACAACCTGACATTGATTAAACGTTGTCAAAAAGCATGTCGGTTCAACATTGTATTTGTCCATCCATCCATTTTCTACCGCTTGTCCCTTTCGGGGTCGCGGGGGGTGCTGGAACCTATCTCAGCTGCATTCGGGCGGAAGGCGGGGTACACCCTGGACAAGTCGCCCACTCATTGCAGGGCCAACACAGATAGACAGACAACATTCACACTCACATTCACACACTAGGGCCAATTTAGTGTTGCCAATCAACCTATCCCCAGGTGCATGTTTTTGGCGGTGGTAGGAAGCCGGAGTACCCGGAGGGAACCCATGCAGTCACGGGGAGAACATGCAAACTCCACACAGAAAGATCCCGAGCCCGGGATTGAACTCAGAACTACTCAGGACCTTCGTATTGTGAGGCACATGCACTAACCCCTGTTCCACCGTGCTGTCCCAGTTCAGTTCAGTTTCAGTTTATTTCGAACATGCATACGATGTTGGTTGGGAAATGATCAACATTCAATGGTCAAATCAACATCATAACCCAACATTGATTAAACATTGTCAAAAAGAATGTTGTTTCAACGTTGTATTTGGGTTCTAGAATATTGGTTGGGAAATGACCAAAATTCAATGGTCGAATCAACATCAGAACCCACCATTGATTAAAGGTCGTCAAAAAGAATGTTGTTTCAACGTTGTATTTGGGTTATAGAATATTGGTTGTAGAATATTCAGTTCAGTTCAGTTTCAGTTGATTTCAAACATGCATACGATATTGGTTGGAAAATGACCACATTTCAATGGTCAAATCAATGTCAAAACCTGACATTGAATAAACGTCGTCAAAAAGCATGTTGGATTTGTGTTGTAGAATATTGGTTGGGAAATGATCAAAATTCAATGGTCAAATCAATGTCATAACCCAATATTGATTAAACGTTGTCAAAAAGCATGTTGTTTCAACGTTGTAATTGTGTTGTAGAATATTGGTTGGGAAATAACCAAATTCAATGTTTAAATCTGCATCACGATTAAACGTTGTCAAAAAGCATGTTGTTTCAATGTTAGGTTTGAGTTGCTTAACATCAGGACCTAATTCACCAAGTTCTCAAAGTTGTTTCAATGTTTTGTGCCTGCTGGGAAGTGCTTTTTGAGCACATTCAACAATACCACCACAATATCGTTACATCCCTGCTGTATCTCCAAGTGGGCATATTTAGTTGAAAAGATGCACTGGACTACTTTTTTTTTAAATTAGCCGGCATTTGTATGTTTTTACTGCAGGAGATTTTTCTTGCTGAAGTAATGATGTGTAAATACGAACCGTTGAATGTACCATCCACTTCCTTTGTCTCGTTTGGGGCAAGACTTCACTCCCCGCTGAGGACGAACTCAGTAAAACAATTAATTATCTGTGAAGCCAACTTAGGAGAATGTTGTAGGCTTACAGTTACAGTAAATCGCAGACTTGAAGCCGCTACTTTTCCCCCGAGATTTTGAACCCTGCGGCTTATAAAATGGTGTGGCTAAATTTATGGATTTTTTTTTTTTCGCTAATGCCCATAATATTTTGTGTTCAATGGTTTGCATGAAACACAAGCAGAGACACTGAAAGGGTGTGTTATTGTTTGTGCTCTGGTGCCATCTTTTGGACGAGTTTGCTCACTGCAAGTGCAAAATCCTGTTTTGATGTGGTAAACCGGATATAAGCGTCCATAAGGTTTTTGCTCAAAATATTCTTAATGCATCACTCAAAGCAACGTTTGCAAGTTTTACAATATAACTAAAACAATTTGGACTTACTAAATCGTCCCATGTGTGATGTCTGTAGGAGTGTTTTCATGCATATTTGTACGTGCTAGCGTCGTTAGCATTAGCTAATATGCTAACACGTTTATGAGTGCCTGTGTTGGTATTTTTAACTTACAACGGCATTCTTTTTCTTTCAGTTTCACCAATTCCTCAGTGTCATGATCCGTGGCCGGATCATGTTTTGTTTAGTTATGTTCTGTTAGTTTTGGACTCCCTTAGTTCCTGTTTTGTGCACTTCTGGGTTTGTTTTGGTTACCATGGGTACTAATTGGTTTCACCTGCCTCTGATTAGTGTTCAGCACGTTCACCTGCTGCCGAGCACTAATCAGAGAGCTATTTATTCACCTCTCTCGCCACACTCGTGCTGGCTTCTTTGTTTGCTCCACGCAACAAGTTACGTTGGTTATTTCTGTGATTCTTGATTCTTGTTCCTGCGCCAAGCTTCGCCATAGCTTCCCATGCTGTCGGCCCGCTTTTCTGTTTATTCTTGTTTTTGTCTGCTTGTATCTACGGTGTATGATTTATTAGAAATAAATCATCTCCTACCTTCACGCTTTCGTCCGGAGTTGTCCGTTCTGCATCTGGGAGGAACGACCCCGCATAAAGATGCGACCCCAACATGACACTCAGTAAATTCACCAAAACGTCACCGTGGAGTTATTGAGTCTGTTTAGCTGATTGGGGAGCTAGCTTCCGCAGCAGGTTGGTCCATGACCATGACTTCTGTTTTGTTTGATCATCCGTTTTACTGCCGTGTTACAGAAACCGTT